>NC_039500.1:484804-625179 GCF_003590095.1 Trichoplusia ni
GACTATTATTTGCGGATTGCGGAGGCCACCCGGTCACTCTTCGTTATTTAACTACATTTGTTACTTTTGACATTTTCGTCATGAAGATATTACTTAAAGTACCTGTCTAAATAAACAATCCACTTCAATTACCTAATGTTGATTAATGGACTCGTCTTGACACTAATAATTTTAACAGTCAAGTCGTCCTACCTTGACATCTTTGTTGGATTTATTTGTTCGCATTTTTGGGACGTTCGTACATGAATATGATAGTGCTCGTAAATTTTATCGCGATATCTAATGGGTTCTTATTGCGGAACTCTGGACTGGTTACACGTGCAGATTAGTAATAAATATTGTTAATACAATACTGAAGGGTGACCTCGCGACACGTCGCGGAAGCGTCCACTTGCAAATTAGTATGAATTCAAGGACAAAATGGCCATCAATGAGATCCAATTAACGATTGTTTAAAGTGACACGTCATATAAGTACATCAATAACTTTTTCGTCCTTAAACAGAAAAATGTTATGTCCTTTGACAAATTTTATTTGTATCAGTAGTAAAATAAATGAAGATTATTTTCGAGCTTATTATAAAAAAAAACTTTGGAAAAAATATTATTAAAGTGTTTAAATATCAGACACGTGGTCGAGTAATAACCCATGAAAGCCATGAAATATGTAAATGTATCTATGTTTTAGAATGTAACTACGGAGACGTAAGAAGATCAGGGGTGATCCGGAACAAGAGTGTGATGAAATAGTTTAATATTATTGTTAATAGGCCTGCGTATAGTTCTTGTGCTTTATGTTGTTTTGTTTTTGGCCGCGCGGCCACTCCGCTGGGCCCTGACTCCGGCCAATGTCAATGTCAAAGTCGTTGTCGAAATCACGCCACGTGTTGTTGCCCCTGTCAACATCACAAGCTTCTATATAATTACGTCATTACGATTTATTGACTGATAGAATACATTATTATAACAATTAAAATAATCATAATTAAGTATTTGTAAATTTTATTCCAGTCGTTTATAGTGAGTAAATTTACTCCTAAAGATTATTTTTTTAAGTATGTTTATATTACTATTATCTAACTGTATCAGATAAGAATCGCGGAAATGTTGTTACGTTACGTATTGCGGAAAAAATTACATTATTTTAGGGATTGCAAAGTAATCCTGCTAAGCTAAGACGCAATAGCTAGTTGGAATCAACTTAATTAAAATATATTAATCGGTTGATTATAATTATAAATCAACATTTTTGTTACCGAGATACGTGCAAAACGTTTACTTGCTATGACAGTGCCAAACAAGCAGTATATTTGTATATTTTAGTATAAATTCGACCTTGTTCGAAAGCACGTTGCTATGCGTGTGTGTGTAATTATTGCGTAACGATTAAATGTATCTAGAAAAGATACAGAGTATTGGTATGTTAGCCACTGAGTTTACAGCGGAGGCTGAACTCGCCGCGCCGCTGTCGCTCGGAGTCGCGGCGTGGCGCGGTGTGGCGCGGTTACGCAACTCGTGCGCTGCCGCGTGAAGTGTGAAGTTCAATGTCACACACTCACACATTCTCAGCCACTACTCGTGTACACTACGCGAACTAGATATATATACATAGGGCAGTGTGAGTGCGTAATATGTGAATAACAACAGCCAAACCCGTTACTCGCCTCTATCAACACTTCCGAATAATTCGCGAAAATACGATTTTCCTTAGCGCTCTGGCAACATGATACCGATAGACATAACTTGAGCAAGTCATGGTAAAGTCACGTTGCTATTTTCAGTTCTTTTTTAACCCTAGAAAGATAATCATATTGTGACGTACGTTAAAGATAATCATGCGTAAAATTGACGCATGTGTTTTATCGGTCTGTATATCGAGGTTTATTTATTAATTTGAATAGATATTAAGTTTATTATATTTACACTTACATACTAATAATAAATTCAACAAACTATTTATTTATGTTTATTTATTTATTAAAAAAAAACAAAAACTCAAAATTTCTTCTATAAAGTAACAAAACTTTAAACATTCTCTCTTTTACAAAAATAAACTTATTTTGTACTTTAAAAACAGTCATGTTGTATTATAAAATAAGTAATTAGCTTAACTTATACATAATAGAAACAAATTATACTTATTAGTCAGTCAGAAACAACTTTGGCACATATCAATATTATGCTCTCGACAAATAACTTTTTTGCATTTTTTGCACGATGCATTTGCCTTTCGCCTTATTTTAGAGGGGCAGTAAGTACAGTAAGTACGTTTTTCGTTACTGGCTCTTCAGTACTGTCATCTGATGTACCAGGCACTTCATTTGGCAAAATATTAGAGATATTATCGCGCAAATATCTCTTCAAAGTAGGAGCTTCTAAACGCTTACGCATAAACGATGACGTCAGGCTCATGTAAAGGTTTCTCATAAATTTTTTGCGACTTTGAACCTTTTCTCCCTTGCTACTGACATTATGGCTGTATATAATAAAAGAATTTATGCAGGCAATGTTTATCATTCCGTACAATAATGCCATAGGCCACCTATTCGTCTTCCTACTGCAGGTCATCACAGAACACATTTGGTCTAGCGTGTCCACTCCGCCTTTAGTTTGATTATAATACATAACCATTTGCGGTTTACCGGTACTTTCGTTGATAGAAGCATCCTCATCACAAGATGATAATAAGTATACCATCTTAGCTGGCTTCGGTTTATATG
Organism: Trichoplusia ni; assembly: GCF_003590095.1. Classification (NCBI taxonomy): domain Eukaryota; kingdom Metazoa; phylum Arthropoda; class Insecta; order Lepidoptera; family Noctuidae; genus Trichoplusia; species Trichoplusia ni. The sequence continues at coordinate 487,524 of NC_039500.1, forward strand.
AGACGAGAGTAAGGGGTCCGTCAAAACAAAACATCGATGTTCCCACTGGCCTGGAGCGACTGTTTTTCAGTACTTCCGGTATCTCGCGTTTGTTTGATCGCACGGTTCCCACAATGGTTAACTTATACGGTTCTTGTAGTAAGTTTTTTGCCAAAGGGATTGAGGTGAACCAATTGTCACACGTAATATTACGACAACTACCGTGCACAGGCTTTGATAACTCCTTCACGTAGTATTCACCGAGTGGTACTCCGTTGGTCTGTGTTCCTCTTCCCAAATAAGGCATTCCATTTATCATATACTTTGTACCACTGTCACACATCATGAGGATTTTTATTCCATACTTACTTGGCTTGTTTGGGATATACATCCTAAACGGACACCGTCCTCTAAAACCAAGTAACTGTTCATCTATGGTCAAATGAGCCCCTGGAGTGTAATTTTGTATGCACTGATGGATAAAGAGATCCCATATTTTTCTAACAGGAGTAAATACATCGTTTTCTCGAAGTGTGGGCCGTATACTTTTGTCATCCATTCTAAGACATCGTATCAAAAAATCAAAACGATCACGACTCATTACAGAGACGTACACCATTGACAAAGATCGATCAAAGAGGTCATCTGTGGACATGTGGTTATCTTTTCTCACTGCTGTCATTACCAGAATACCAAGAAAGCATAGATTTCATCTTCATTCGTGTCACGAAATGTAGCACCTGTCATAGATTCCCGACGTTTCAATGATATCTCAGCATTTGTCCATTTTACAATTCCGAAATTATCTCATCAGTAAAAAATAGTTTGAAGCATAAAAGTGGGTCATATATATTGCGGCACATACGCGTCGGACCTCTTTGAGATCTGACAATGTTCAGTGCAGAGACTCGGCTACGCCTCGTGGACTTTGAAGTTGACCAACAATGTTTATTCTTACCTCTAATAGTCCTCTGTGGCAAGGTCAAGATTTTGTTAGAAGCCAATGAAGAACCTGGTTGTTCAATAACATTTTGTTCGTCTAATATTTCACTACCGCTTGACGTTGGCTGCACTTCATGTACCTCATCTATAAACGCTTCTTCTGTATCGCTCTGGACGTCATCTTCACTTACGTGATCTGATATTTCACTGTCAGAATCCTCACCAACAAGCTCGTCATCGCTTTGCAGAAGAGCAGAGAGGATATGCTCATCGTCTAAAGAACTACCCATTTTATTATATATTAGTCACGATATCTATAACAAGAAAATATATATATAATAAGTTATCACGTAAGTAGAACATGAAATAACAATATAATTATCGTATGAGTTAAATCTTAAAAGTCACGTAAAAGATAATCATGCGTCATTTTGACTCACGCGGTCGTTATAGTTCAAAATCAGTGACACTTACCGCATTGACAAGCACGCCTCACGGGAGCTCCAAGCGGCGACTGAGATGTCCTAAACGCACAGCGACGGATTCGCGCTATTTAGAAAGAGAGAGCAATATTTCAAGAATGCATGCGTCAATTTTACGCAGACTATCTTTCTAGGGTTAAACATTATATTATTTTACTATGACACCGATAGATATACATATGTAGCTACCGAATTAACTTCGGCAAGACCAAACCCTCTAGTATTGTCAATTACATTAAAATTATGTAAAAGGTAATAGAGTCAGAGCTCAAAATCATGTTCATTATCTATTTTTATTTAATCAATATTATCGGCAGAAACCATTTGTTGCATAATCAGTTTTAATTTCATTTCATAACAAAATGTTTCATATAAAATATTTTTTACACACAAAATCTTGAACTAAAAAACTACGTTTATCAGTAATTATTAACAATATTAAAAAAATAACATGTTATAGATAACTAAATTATTTTTAAAAAAACAATCATACGATAGAACCATCTATTGAACTTATATTTATTTAATATATTGTAAAAGATTGCGTTTGGTTTTGACGTAATTATTTGCTAGGAAATACACTACGAAGTCGTTAAAGATGCTACCATTGACACGTACGCAATAGCGAAGCGAGATTTTCCGGTTTTTCAATTAAATTCGCTGAATAAACATTGTTTACTGTTACGACTATAAAATGTACAATATATACATGGTTGAACTCAATGCCCTTGTTCAACGATATTTGGCAAAGAGTGCCGCAGAGGGCGCCATGAAGGGCACCTCCCTAGGTCAAGGGCGATGGGTCTTACTGACCTACATCGTAGCTAATTCGCCCTTACAAGGTCACAGCGCTCATCAGTCCTATATGCCTATCCAACCGTTGTAATTTTGTCACTTTAAATACAAGGCCCTTCTTTGTACTCTCATGTAGTTCTAGCTGTTCTAGTTATTAAGGTCATATCTTATGTTAATATTTAATGTGTCAATACATAACATTAAGTTATTTCTATTTCATTTAATGATATAAGGTCTAGTCAACATTACTTTATTATAAAAAATTTAGGTTACGAAAGTATGACTTCCGTTTTCAATTTAAAGAAGTTTTTTACTGAAGTAGTTAAAATGTCTGAACGACGTACCTCTGAAACCTGCAACGTGAACATTTCCAAAAATGTTCCAAACTTTCATTTTTCTCTATTTTATGTATTATACTTATGATACCAATACGGGCTTAAAAGTGATTTACTTTTGAGTACTATAATACCAGCCAAAATACGTCCCACTGCTGGGCAGAGGCTTCTTCCCGGGCAGGTTTGATTATTCACCACCACACTACTTACTGAGGATTGGCTATTTCAGTTTCCAATATTTGAAGTCTAGGTTAACCGCAGCGACCGCACGATGCTTTTCGTCACCGTTTCGTCCGAGGCGTCTTATAATAGTTAAGAAACTACATACAACTTTGAAAAAGTCATATTGTTGGTACTTTCCCCGCGTTGGGTTCGTACTTGCATCCCGTGCTTACCAATCTATGCATAGAGCCGCAAGGTAACCATCACACTTTTAATATTATTTCATCATATTTTTGTAAAATATATTTATTAAATATAATTATTGTCTTAACACCCGTATTCAAAATGAACATATTCAATACGGCCGATCTATTTATCATTGACATTGCAGACAATAGTTTCCATTGTCAATAGTTATGCGTATGCCTCATGCGACACGTTTTTTTTTCTGTGTGAATCATGAAAATGAAACAAAGAGACATCATTATGCCTCGTTTATCAAGATTTACTTTCCAGTCTTGATTCACGCGTTATTTGTCATTAAGGTTTTCGCATGTTTCTAAGTAATTTATAGGGAAGCATTGATTACCTAGAAATTTGTCGATTTCTTGACTTTAGGTCATGCAATACCAGCACCGATAATGATTAAGGAAGAACTCAGTGATATTTTCAAATAAAGTAAGTAGTTACAGTCTATGACCAATCTCGTAGATCTACGCTTTTGGCAAATATGTTTTACAAACCGCTACGACATACATAGGTGTTATAAAAATGCTCTAGTACATATATGTGATTGCACTGAATTCTTTTCATTGCTGTTTTAGATCGTCACTTTTTCTTGTCTCGGAAGGTGTGCCAGTAATGCAGCATCAATACAATGGCTTTGAACGACAGTGAATGTTTATAAACAAACCATAAATCATCCGTTTGACATGTGTTCACAACACTGTCGTGCCAGCGACGTGGATGACAAGCTAAATATAGACTTCATAGTATTTAAAATACTTGCCAATTTGCAGGCCTATTTATTTTGTAGTATTTTAATACGTATTACGTATCTTTAGTTTGCGGTTTAAGTGCTAATGTATGCGGGTTCGATTACCGCAACAACTAAATTTTATGACCGCTCGTGTGATTAGATAATAATTTTTTTCTATGTATTTAGCAATATTCGATAAACAATAAAATAAAAAAAGGGTTTGATTTGTGAAAGGTATAATCGAATACAACAATTTTTGCCTTTATCTAACTATTTTCCTTAAAAAATCTCACTTCTCTCGGAATATAATCTTTTAAGTTACGAAATATTTTCTTCTAGCCTATAATCTAGCAGGGGTAACTTACATATGATGCATACAATCTAAACCTTGTATTGCATATTTTTTAAACTTTATCACCATTTCCAAGCTTTCTTCTAATAGAATTATAGAGACACTGAACCCGGACAACATTGCCATTATTGGTCAACCATAACAATATCACGAAACTTTTGTCACGGATTGAAATTAGACATGACGTCAGCGGGCGAGCCATCGACGAATCTGCGTCGAGTCGTGCCAAACCACCTGTATGTAACACGAGGCTCGCTCTGATAACATTCAAAACAAAGAAATCTATTTGTGATCTAATTGATTATAATGACTTTTTTTTTTATATTGCACAATCTTCCAAATATTTTTATATTACGTCTTTGTATGCTTGCGAGTATCTTTTTCCAGCAAAGCGTAGAAACACCTTACCGTGGCGGAATTGATAGAACCTATTTCACAGTGATACTGGCTATATTTATTTTGCAGAAATATAGCATAAGTACCTTACCATACGACAGTATTATACAATTTTGGTTCAGATAGTCGTCCTTTTGTTTCGCAACTTATCTGCTTGTTAGATAATTTTATTTGTTTATCACCACCCTTAAAAAGAGAAGGAAGAATTATTATCAGCGAAGTATTGCCACGACGTATGTACGTGTTAACGATTTAGATAATAAAGTCAAGGTTACATAGGATGTTTACCTTTTACGCAAGTCAGTCGTGGACGATTATGTATATTAAAATTATAAACGAGGTTGAAACAGGTTCCATTTTATTTCGAGCTCATTGTCTTGTTTTAAAGCTGGTAATGAATATACACATAATACTTTAATATGGTATAAGGATATTTAAATCGCCTACAGGTGAACAAAAAGCTTTTATTAGATTTCAATTCGGGATTTTTATCATGGCCCTACTTCGCAGTTAAGAAAATAATATTGCAGAATTATCTGGTCACTTCCGAGTGTTTATTATATGCTGCCTTTTCCAGTCTCTTTAACTACATACAGAATTTGTAAAACGTGTCACCTTCACATACGTCATGTGAACAGTCTAGTCTCTATCCAAAATCGTTGCCGTTAAAGTTGAGAAAATACTAGACTTTGTATCATCCTAAAATAGCGTTTTCAGAGAAAGCAACCCAACACCTTTAGAGCATTCGAGCTTTTGTTGTTTTGGAGAAACTAGATCACCTACATTCGATACGGGAGGCAGTATAGACTAGCGACAAACTTTCCAAACAAAATTCAGAAAAAAGTGTTTACTAGTTCGTTTTAATTTAGGCTTAAGAATTCCAACTATTTTCTTTAGTTCCTTGATTTTTTTAACCTTGCTCTGAAATTCAATAACGTCTGTAAATATTTGTACCGTGCGGCACTCGAACTCGATACCCTTAACACAGAAAGCCAATTTAGGCACTATGCCAATTGGGTCGTCAACGTTTGTTGTTCGAAACATTTTCTTGATTTTTACTAATAGGTCTCAGGTAAACGCGGCCTGTTAATCAGGGGAGGCATCTTCAACATGGACAGTTTAGTAGAGGACGCCTAATGTGTGGAAACTGTTCTGCAAATAATTGGAAAAGTATAAATATCTGCGATTTACATAAGCCTGCTTGAAGATCCTCTAAGCTAAATCAATACTAAGGGTATTGATTGAGATCACTTAGGTATTACGTAATATCTAACATTTGGGTCGCGTAGGCAGTTTTTATTACAATATTATGTTTGCAGACAATGCTGGTAGGAGCGACCCCGCGGTGACCTTGTCGCGACCTTACCCCCGGTACCACATCCCCTCCCCCCTCTTACCCCCGCTCTGCCCCTCGCAGCCCTCCCAGGACACCGTGTTAGCTACGCAACCTTGGAACAATCAGGGAAGCTTCTTGAATAGATTTAATTTCAAATTCGAGGCTTAGTTTACAATTCGCACTGAATTAAGTTGGAAAACTCACGCATAACTAACTAATAATTATAATATAATATTACTTTTTTACCCTTTTTAATTCCATCACCATTAGCCTGTTAAGTAAATAAGATTATTCTCCGAGCATAGAATTCGTGGAGTTTAACTAGATTCGGCCTGTAAATTGGAATTTTATACGAAGCCATTTCTGTCTGACCTTCACAACCCAAAATTTATGGAGGATTTTAAGGTCAGATCGGCTTTTCTAACTACGTCTTATACATGCTTATGACAATCGGGACCGCACTGGAGCTACATTGTTTTATACTGATACATTTTGTAATTAACCGTTTACTTTTTATTATCATATGTTTTGTGAGGCGGATTCATAATTATTTATTAAACAAAAGTTAACGTACAAGTATTTGTCGGAATAGCCTGACTAGTTTCGACGAGTCGCAAGACGAACTATTAGTTTCGTTTATACCTTGTTTTGCTAATTAAATTTACAAAGAAAATAATGGGAACATTTTAACTAACCTCAACAGTAAATCGTAATATACTTAACTAGCTTTTCACCAGCGGATTCGCCCGCGTCGAGGTCGGTTATATCGCGTTTCCAAGAGAACTCTTCAAAAGTCCAGGATAAAAACTATCCTATGTTCTTTCTCAAGGTCAACTCTATCTCTGTACCAAATTTCATTAAAATCAGTTCAGTGGTTTAGACGTGAAAGCGTAACAGACAGACAGACAAAGTTACTTTCACATTTATAATATTAGTAAGGATGTTACTACAAATAGTGTCTAGCAATAATTTAAAGCATTACAAAATATTGTTGCTATTTAGCCGATTTTGGATTTCGATTTAGGTTCGAACGTGTCACTGCCGGCTATAACCATATTTTTTTAAATGCGTAATTAATAACCGAATTTCACAATTCTTCTTTTAATTTTATTTAATTCTAGTTATCTAACCTTTATTCCATATTTAATTCAAGAATTCAATAAAGAAAGAAGAACACATAACATTTCCGAGTTCGTGACGGCCTATAGACTGAAGTGTAACAGCAATATATTTCGCGGCCAACATTTACGACGGGCGTGTCATCCTTTAGCCTTTGATTTGCCTTCAGTTTGTCCTCGATTCATTGCCTCCATACGACCTACATTCCCGACTGAATTATCTAAACACCAAGGCCACTGGAGTCGGCAGGCTTTTAAGGACTCAGACAAAGGATCGATTATTTTTTACCTACGAGGTTGATTCGAGTGTTCGGTTTCATAGCGACTGTTTATTTTGAGAACTAGTTCTCAAAGTAATGTTGTTGCCAACCCAATCGCTGAACAAATAGTCTAAAATAGTTATATATTTATGAAAGTTTTATTGATGTTTATTTTTACAACACGGTGGACTGGCTGACTTATTTAATCACAATAATTGTCCACGCCTATATAATTGAGTAATGTTATCATGAAACAAAATATAATGATAAAAATATAACATTCGAGATTTTTTATCTTAGTTATCAGTAATAAGCTTAATAGTAGTGAAGTAATTATTTCTACGGATAAATATTTGCAGTCTATTATCAAAACAGGAAATACTGGAATTTAATTGTTTTCTATTCTCACATTGAATCTGCGCAGTCGGCTATTGTGGAAACGTGGAAATGTAACTTTTAGGTTATGTGCGGAGCAACCTCGAACATGATTTACTACGCGTCTACGATTCTACGCGCCTACGACGGGCACCGCTACGCATGAATAAGTCGTAAGTAACTGACCGCATGGCAAAACCCGTTTTTAATAATAACATATTAATTTCCTTTAGGGAAATAACTATTATGGTTTTGTAATTAAACATTGTCAAGGACAGTAACAGTTGGAATAAATTTAACAAAATTAATTTAATGAATCCTACTTTTAATACCCAACTTTCCGTATGTTTTTAGAATATTAAAATAAGATGAAAATACATACATAGATCAATTTCGTTTCGGTTTAAAAGCCTAACTGTTTCACAAACATGTAAATAACAGAACTGTATATTTCTATTAAGTTTTGGTACACGTGTTCATAGCTAATGATGTCTAACAATACTTCTCCTGAATCAACCTATATACCAATGCACCTTTGTAATATCATGATAATCATAGAATATATGTTTATATATTAACATTAATACATAACATTATTGTTTTATATTTGAATACAATAGTGTTTCATTTCAAGGATTCTTTGTAATAGTAACATTACACCTCATATGTGGGTGAAGTGGGGAAGTTATGCTATTTTATAATACATTGTGCGTATCCAGTCATATGACTGTTCTCAAGGTTATGGCTTAGGCATGTGTTGAATTACTGTATGTATTCGTAAAAATGAAGTAGAACTAAAAGATATATATCGATCCTTTAGTATAAAGAGTTTTTAGCAAGAGGTGCCAGAAAAGTTACCACAGGGATAACTGGCTTGTGGCAGCCAAGCGTTCATAGCGACGTTGCTTTTTGATCCTTCGATGTCGGCTCTTCCTATCATTGCGAAGCAAAATTCGCCAAGCGTTGGATTGTTCACCCATCAAAAGGGAACGTGAGCTGGGTTTAGACCGTCGTGAGACAGGTTAGTTTTACCCTACTGATGGCTTGTCGTTGCGATAGTAATACTGCTCAGTACGAGAGGAACCGCAGTTTCGGACATTTGGTTCATGCACTCGGCCGAGCGGCCGGTGGTGCGAAGCTACCATCCGCGGGATTATGCCTGAACGCCTCTAAGGCCGAAGCCAGCCTAGCCGAATCCGGCAAGGATATGCTCACTGTGGAGCCCCGAGAGTCGGGAGGCTCTAAACAATGTGACTTGCGCGAGGAGGATCGTCTCGTCATATGGGTGTGTACTGAAATCGTGTCACGCTATTTAAATTTATTGCTCTTTGTATTAATCCTAAAGCCCTCACACCACTTCAAGCACTTTACCATATTGTTCAAGTAAAAATCTTTGTTGCAGTCTTCCTGTACATTATTGCTTTGGTAACTATACTAGATACTCCTTGATTGTCCCTCAAGAGTTTGTATGATGTATATAGATACTAGATAGTCTAGGTCTAGTTGTATGTTTGTTTTATAGCTATACAGCACACAATCATCTTTGACCTATATTCTGTTCCCTCAATTCCTTTGTTGCAGGCAGCAATACAAAAGGCCATAAAATGCTAAATAGAGTTGTTTGTAGGCCATAGTAATCAAGGAGAATGTTATATTATGAGTATATTTTAATTTCAGGATTACCATGTGATATTTCTTTACTCCTGGGATAATAAAACCTGCCTTGTGTATGACTTGGACTCTGAGTTGCCATTCCCAACATTTTTCCACAAATATGTTACTGAGACATTTAGAACAGACCAAGTTCTGAAGTCAGACTTTCACAGGTAATAATTGTTTAAATGTTATCAAGTATGATTAGAATGAAAAAAACCTTATAATGATTGTAGTTATTTTATATAAATAACTACAATCAATACAATCATTGCCACCACCACCATACCCAGCAATATGTACACCAAGTAAGTATAAAAATAGGTTTCAAAAAGATCTCTTCTTATTTTCTGAAATCAGTAATAATAATTCTCATTTTCACAGTAAAATTTATGGATATAATTCCCCTTGAACTTGGCTTGATATGCTGCCATGCTTCTAGATATAAATTTATCTTAATTTTGTCATAACATACAGAACATTCATAGATATTACATATTTTCCTCTTGTATGGCATTGGCAACAAGCCAACTCACTTACATTCCTAATACAGCATTCATAAAAATACAAATGAAAGTATTTCTAAAAATTGACCTAGTCTGGTCCTTGTATTCTTTCCATTTTGTTTTTTTTTTATTATTATTCTCAAGGATAAAGTTATTTGGCTTTAGTATTATGGCTTATGTCTAGGCACAATTCAAGATAGAAATACCAGTATTTTCTTTAACATACCATTTTTCTTTGTACAAGATACTTTATTCTTAACAATTTATAAAAATACTACTGGATTTTTCTAAAGTGTGGTCTGCACTTACATTATATTTTACAACCAACATTAAAAAGAAGTTTTAATTCAATTCATCTGTATTTCTTCCTCATAACTTCATACTAATGGACTGATTTTTTTAATTTAATGTGCAATAGCTGTCATTTGGCCCCATTAAAATTCCATCAAGTTTGGTCCTGTAGTTTTTTAATTGAAGTTGTAGTCTGTTTTTGTTGTTACAACAATATTATTGATCATTCAAATTATTTCCGTTTCAGCATCAACTCACAATCTAGATGAGTACATCAACATGGACCTAGGTGTTGGCCCTGGTCAGGTATTTAACTTGACAGACTTTGTTCAGCGGTTCTACAAGATAAACAAGTAGTACAAATATGGTACTGGTAGATAGTCAAATGTTATTTTAGAATTAGTTCCATGGCCCTATTGGTTTGTGTTTTATGTTGATTATGTTTTAATAATCTTGTTTTTTTTGTTATCCCCAAATATTCATTTATTGCCCCAAATAATTACTATTACTAAAAAACAGGAATTGTGGTGCCATACTGGTGACAGTTTTATGCCAATGTTAATGATATGTAATTTTCTTTAATATTATGATAGTAGAAATTATTCTAAGTTAAAGTGAAAATTGGTGATGCTTTATAGATTGGTTAAAAGTGAATTATCAAACAATACATAAAGAGTGAAGTTAACATTTTGAAAGCACAATACATTAACAAATTCTCCTCACAAACACAAAGAAATGATATATAATGCACAAAAGTTACATAGTATCAAATCAAACAGTATCACTAAATTTTAAATATATAAAAAAGAAATATTTTTATGTAGGTTTATCTGAATAAATATTGAAATGATTCATTATTGTAGTGTTTACAGTTATATTTACATAATATATTATAAATAAGCAGTTATAAATCAGAAGCCTACATGAAAATATATAATTCTAAAATAATTTGAATAATGATAATATTGAATATGGCAAGTTATATAATAATTCAGGGCACTTCTATTCCCTTTAAAAATTAGCTGATTTTGATATAGATAGTTAAATTATTCAGCATAGATTATATATTTAACCAAGAGGCTAGTGCTTAAAAGTTTCAATTTTATATGAATAATAATATTAATGAGTGAATAGTGTTTTGGATGTTCTGCTGTTTTCTTTCTAATTGTCGTTGTTGTGAAAGATTATAATTACGTATTACGTAGATCATATATTTATTCTCATTTTGACTGAGGTAATCCTTGTTTACGGATTGTGTGTTACCTTGAGTGATATATTAAAGTTTAAGTAACTTTATAGTAGTGTATATGGTCGCAGGTAGCTTTTGTATGTTGTTAAACTATTTAATAATTTTGTAACAACTTTTATACACTCTTTTTATTCTTCCCTAGCACCCTTAGAAAATGATAAAAATACCAAAAAATATATTTAAGAATATTCGCTTACGATAAGGGTTATTCCAATGTTTAATCCACTTCTATAGAGAAGGAATCAGTTTGTTCAAGTCCTTCCACCTAGCTATTTAGTATTAATTGATATAATTATGCAAACATAAGGAATCTTATCTATTGTTCAAAATCTTGAAATGTTTATTTTACCTAATATATTTACACTATATAAATTATACCTATTTTACATTTTCTCTATTATGAGTAATTGAGTATATTACCTATTTAAAAACTTTATAATTAATTAAGGTTAAGAGTATTACAATAGCACAGAAGATGAGGTTACAAATATTGGGTTCGTGATTATTTTTATTATTAATGCATAACTTGTATCAACTTGACTATCCAAATGATTTCTGCAGGGTTCGTGATCTGTGTTCGTACTTTTAAAAACTGTCCAATCTTGTATTTATTAAGGTTTTAAACCTTTTTATTTAAACCCTCCTATTTAAATATGCTTATCTGCCTACTATCTTGGATAAATTTAAGCGCATTTAAAGTCTAGTCATTATATTTATTGATCCTCCTGTTATTGAATTCGTCACATTAGTATTTAGTCGAGGCGTAGCTGGATATTCTATGGGACCAAACTCTTTCGACTGGATGCGGTGAAACCCGGAGCGTAGAGCGAATATTTAATTCCTGGAAGTGTGTTTACGACCCATTGGTTACGCCTTAGTCCTACATATTATCCACTTGTTACCGACTTACTCAATCGATACCTTCCTTCTACGCCTTCCAATTTTATATGAATAATAATATTAATGAGTGAATAGTGTTTTGGATGTTCTGCTGTTTTCTTTCTAATTGTCGTGCTGACTTTGACAGCACCTTCTCCCGAAGCGACCGCGTCGGCTTGACCTTGCTTGCGATGGCGGAGTTAGTTTTCATGGGGGCTGACATTATGATAGATAGGAGATTGAAGAAATAAGGTAAATTAACAGGCTAATTTAGTGTTGTATGACTTAATATTATAACTTAATTAATTAACTAAACTACCTACGGTGATGGACTCGTATAACTATTTAATGTGACGACGATGTTGTTGCCGCTGCGTCGCGTGCTGGCGATGTCCTGCTGCCGCTGACGGAGTATGCCTTGGCGTGTGATGTGGTTCTGAGTTCCCTGCCGGTGATTTTTCTGGTGGCTGGATTTTTCGTGAAAAACTGTAGGGGCCAGATGATAGAGTTCGTCGAGACGATTTCAACGACACCCCTCACAGTTTTCTAGCTCCAGCCGTTCCCGAGATACAGGCCGAGGGGTAATGGCGTCCGAGGGGGGGGGGGAAGGTCCCGTGTGGTGTCCGGGGGGGGGGGGGTTAGGAGGGGGGGGGGTTGGAGGGGGGGGGGTTGGTCGAGGGGTGAGGGGGGGTGAGGGGGATTAATAGGGGTGTGACAGGTCCTGGATTTCCCAGTCAGAACTGTCCAAACCCGGTTATCCTAGGACAAGTCGTTCAGGAGTTCCCTCGGACTTACCTGGTGGGCCGCTGCGGTGTCTTCAGCTCTGAGGTGTGAGGTCTTCAGGCCGTCTCCGGGGTCTTCGCTTGTTGCTGCGCTGTCAGGTGGCGGATGACAGGTGACAGATGACAGATGACAGTTATGACAGTTGACGTTTCGGTGACTTTGACGTCTCGTGGCTGTCAATGTCAATTGACTTTGACGTTTGATGTCACTTGTCTAATTGACGTCTGACGTTTAGCTTGACGTCTGTCGCCGCGTGTAACTTTGGAGGTTAGCAATGCGCCTCGTGGTGAGTTGAGGTTACGACCACGTGTTTTTTTACAAACTTTTGGGGACCGTAACTCTGCAACCAGGAGCCCGACAGACTTCGACGATACGTCAAAAAACGGGTCTCCTTTGCGCCGATGTTTTGGTTATAATTAGTTGATAATTGAGCTAACCTCCTTCAACTGGCACTGCAGCAAACTGGATTTCTTCTTGGAGTCGCGACCTTTGACCTTCGACCTTGCCCACACTAATCCTGGTGAATTGGGATATGAGGAAACTTTTAAGACCACTTTCACACGCGAATTCGCAAAGATGGAATTTTGGCGAATTTTTTAGTCGGAGCTCGATGTGATGTTGTTCGTAGTTAGGCTTATACTGGGTTAGGTTAGGTTAGGTTAGGTTAGGTTAGGTTAGGTTAGGTTAGGTTAGGTTAGGTTAGGTTAGGTTAGGTTAGGTTAGGTTAGGTTAGGTTAGGTTAGGTTAGGTTAGGTTAGGTTAGGTTAGGTTAGGTTAGGTTAGGTTAGGTTAGGTTAGGTTAGGTTAGGTTAGGTTAGGTTAGGTTAGGTTAGGTTAGGTTAGGTTGGGGTGCAGGGCAGAAAACCTCCTCGTGTGCCTGGCGGCTGCTGGTCCCTTACGGATACGTCCGGGGGGAAGAGCAGTCGTTGGGCCGGTGCACCCTGGGCACGCATAACAATCGTCTCGCGACTTGGGGCAATTGTTGTGCGTGGCGAATTTCTGCCGCGGGGTCCGGCCAGTGTCAACTGCTGGCCGGACACGCTCGCTCCCGCCCTCCTCAAGCGAGGGGTGGTTCGGTGGAGCTCGAGCGAAGGGGGACTTCGGCCATTGTTTGTTGGCCGAAGGTCGGGAGGAGAGGCGAGTCCAGTGAGTGTCAACTGCTTGCTGGACGTCGCAGCCCGCCGGCGTCCTGGACTCATTCCGGGTAGCGGCGGCGGGCGGGGGTGTCTTCCCACAGCCTGTGGGTTAGACTGGCGGAGGTCGGTTTTGTCCCGGCCTTCGCGTGGTGGGCGTTCGCTGGCGTCTCGGACGTACTCCGAGTAGCGGCAGAGGGCGCGGTGTAGGGCGAGTCCAGTGAGTGTTCACAGCTTGCTGGATGTCGCAGCCCGTCGGCGTCCTGGGCTTATTCCGGATAGCGGCGGCGGGCGGGGAGTCGGAGATGGGCGACGGGTCCGGTGCGCACTTGCACTGCCTCCGGACGCGGTCTTGTAAAGGCCACCGTCGGCCAGACCGTAAACCTGCAGCGAGGTCAGGGGCGGACTTACGCAGGAACGGGGGTCTGACCTTTACCGGTTGGACCGCGAGGACGGAAAACCTCTATAAAAAACCCCCAATCCCAAGCTATTGGATAACGCGGCGAGGGGATGAATGGCTGGTGGGAGACCAGTCACGAGCGTTAACCCCCGACGGGGTACATGTCGCACCTCGAAGGGTCATCCTAGACCTTCCCCGGCTACAGGGGGCACTGGCCGGGGACGACGCAAACTTCCCCCATACTCGTGGGAATCTTATGGATCAATCAAATAAAAATCAAAATGATGTTTTAGTGGGCGATAAGGACGTCGAAAGGAGGACGACTCGGTCGACTGTTCGACGGAGTGTGGAAGGAGAAATGGCGGTGAGGTCGCCTCGGGTTGTGCTCGAGCGTGTCGCCTCGGTACGCGAGGAGGAAGCTATGGAGTTAGCGGAGCAGACGTTTACGTCGTGTCGCTCCCGCGAAAGCTCGTCCGGTCGCAGTGACCGAAAGCGTCCCAGAAGGGATGTGTCGGAAGACAGGGAGTCCGTGGGGGCGTACGCCGCTTCGGACTGTGAGAGCGAGGTCTCAATAGCCTCGTCATCACGGTCCCGGGCCTGCGTCACCCACGGACGCTACGTGGGCCTTCATCGGCAAAGGGAGGAGTACCGTAGGCTCGCCGCTGAATCGGCGCAGCCCTCCGACACCGACCAGGCCAAGAAAGAAGAAGAGGAAAGGCAGAAGAGGGATGCCAGGGCGGCGGTCCGGGACATGTTGAGTTCCGGATTGAAACCGATCGATCCTTCTTCTGCCAAAGAGATGATCGAAGGCGGCCTTATGGCAGTCTTGGAGGTAGCTCGTACCTCCAAGAATATAAAGGGCTGCCTTATAAAGAAGATGAAGGACGCGGTGGTACTTCCTCTCGACCTCCGTATCAAAGAGGCGGCCACAATCTTCGAGATCAGGAAAGGAAAAAAGAAGCACGCTTACGGAGATAGGGAGGTCGAGCGAGAGGTAGAGTTTACCAACACAGCACACCCAGCGCACAGACCACACCTACAGTATAAACACCTGGAGAGTCAGGAGCAGATCGACAATCTGACAGACTTGGACACAAAAATTTATACGGACGGCAGCGGACTCGAGGGCAAGGTTGGAGCGGCGTTTTCCTTATGGAGAAACGAGCTCGAAACTGAGTCCAAAAAGTTTAAGCTGTCGTCCCATTGCACAGTCTTCCAAGCCGAGCTCCTGGCTCTCCGACATGCAATTGAGGCAGCCCGAGTAAAACCTGGATATTCCTTTGGAATATTCAGTGACTCAAGGGCTGCCCTGGACACTATATGTAGCAGTGAGACGAAACACCCGCTTGCAAAGCAGGCACAAGATGACATACGCCAAGCTATGCACACGGGAAAAACCGTCTCGCTATACTGGGTGAAAGCCCATGTAGGGATTATAGGAAACGAACGCGCGGACGAACTGGCAAAGCAGGCTGCGCTGCATATTAAAACTAACTTTCTCAACAAAAAATGATGGATTTAAAACTACTATATTCCTGACAAACATAATGGTTAACATAATAATAATAAGAAAAACAATGCAAATATAATTTAACATTTATTTTGAGTACTTAGCTTAGAAATATACATTAATGGAGTCAGAAAAAGTCGGTCTATCAATTGACGTAATATTGTATTTCGATAGAACTCTGTAAATCCCGAGGCGCAACATATTTACTACAAACGAATTTCGCAGTAATTGTTGGTTCCGTAACTATAAACGCGTTATCAATAAAATTGCCTTTGATACCAGTTTCTAAATATGCGAGCTGCGAATTACAAACTAATTATAAATACCTGCAATACAATATAGTGCTATGATGCATCTAAATTAATCTTTGGACGATTCTTCACGAACTGGTAAGGGCTTTGCTGAATTAAATGTTATTAAGTACCGATAAATTACAACTATTTGTGTGTCACAGAATACTGTCCCTTGTTAATTATAGTTATAGGTGTCGCATCTAGTTGTTATGAATGCCTGCACTATGAGCTCATAAGGCGGGACTCTTGCGAAAATTGAAGCAAGACGGCACACTGCACTGAAGTAGTGGTGTCACTTGCTTACCAGTCCTAGCCAAATGACATTGTAACAATTGTTAGCCTTGATAGAAAAGTCTCGAATGTATGATAATGACAAGTGATTTTTTTAAAGATATGGCAATCTTTATAAAGAGATGGCGACCTCGTTTCCTCTACAACAATTTTTACCAGTCTCGTTTAGTAGAAAATGACAGGTGTAAGTCTCATGATTTAGTAATACGAAATGACATGTCCATACATTTAAAAGATAACTATTAACGGTAACAATTTGTAGGTATGTTATTTGTTCAGAGAGACCGTTTTAATAGCTCATAGCAATTAACGAGGGCAGTTTTATGAACACACATGTATATTATATTTAAAGTCTCATAGAGTATAGGTAAATTTTAAGTATTTGGAATGGGTAGCTAAAGTTTGAATATAGTTTTAATAGAGAGTATTTATTAGATACTGGTTTTAAATATGGCATTATTTGTACATGGAAATTACTGGGTCTAATATGTCTATAAGAAAATATATTGTTAGTTTAATGAGCTACCCATAAATTGTAGTTCAAATAGCAGAATTATCTTTTGCAATCCGTCCGTCCATGCGTATAACAGCATTAGTACACTTACAACATATATTAAGATTGGTGCAAATACAAAATATACAAAACACATGAACATAAAAGGAAGTTATTTAGCTTTAGCTATAATATGAGGACCCTTACCTATAAAAGGCCTTAACAAAATCAGCGACGGGGACTCGTATCGAGATAACAACTACTCAAAAAGCACCATTTTTAAACTTCATTCATCACAAACCTTGTGTTACAACAATTTTAGATAAAATTGTTACTAAAGGGTAACATTCATTTGTTTCTGAGTAACAAATATACAAAGTTCTGTATAACGTAGGACAGTACATTTTGGGCACGTTTTTATGGAAGCGCAGAAAGCTTACATTTTCTAAGGTTCATAATTTTCTAAGGTAAATAATTCTTCTAATATTCATAACTAAATAAATTTGGAGCAAATTAAATCAAGGTTAATTAATAAACGCAAAAATGTTACATACTTTCTATTGTGCCAATCAGTATAAAATTACAAAAATAAATTAAAATATTTTTTAAGCTTGCACATAACCTTTGCCTAAAAACCAGATCTTATTTTTTTAGTTTAAAATAAATAAATATTAAAGTACAGTGGCGACACCTGTTATAAAGTGTTAAGAGAACGTATTTAAATATAAAGCTACGCGACCAATACTATTAGATAAATTTCTTTCTCTTAGCAGTACACTGCCTTTCATACAAAAAGAACAAAATAAATATTAATTTTATTTCAAATACAATTAATGAATATAAAATAAGGAACATGCTGCTTAAGGATTATAATGAACTATGACAGACTTACAATCAATTGTATATAACTATTCCTTAAGTGTTTAGGGATAGCCACGGTTTTCAAAGCCAAAATAAAAATCTAGAATTATTGCAATAATATTGAATTAATTTGACTTCAACGCAATAAATATAAGGACTAGGTAGAAGAAAATTTCAGTCACTATAATGTTAAAATGCCTCTGTCTATTTCTATTCGTTTTATCACTACGGTATGAAATAGGTTGCACTTTAAAAAACATTATAACCTATCCACCGAATACTGAAACTCAGCCTATTATTAACACATTAAGTCCATCTGTCTCAATTTTTCACCTAATGGTGACAGAAATAGCGTATAACTTAAGGTGCAATTCCGTGCCATTTTGTTAGCCTACATCAGGTGCAGCTGACGACAGATTTTATCACCATACATTCCTTACTATGGTCGTATCCGCCGAGCACTTCAGAGGCAAACGATAGATGTACGGAAACGTACCCTTAATGATCCCTTATCCGATTGATGTTTCAGTATCAGGTAACATAACTAGGCAACTATTACATGCTTTTGTGCATCTATCATAAAATACTGCTTGTTTATAAGCTGCAAGTTGAATGTAGTATAGAGGTACGGTTTCGTTTTATTTGTTTAGTCGTTGTCATTATAATTATAATAAGTTAATTTAAAATAAAAATATATATTTCGTAAGTTTTGGCTACACATTGTCAATATATTAAAATATACAATTTATACTTATAAGCTATAAATAAATAGACAAAAATAAGTTAGTTTTTCGATCGTTCGATCGTTTGAGTTGATATTAATACTAAAGTGCATAAACAGTAATTGAAAGATAACATTGTGTTTATAAATAAGTCAACATAAGGGTCGTGAATAGCTTTGAATCTCAAGCGATTTGACAGCTTTGTATAAATAAGAAGGGACTTCGAATGATATAACCTTAATTCATTTAGATATTTTTTTATGATTTAAATGACGTAAATACTCTTATAACATTTAATAATTTCATATCAACGAAATAATTTCATTTAAAATCGGCGAAAACACCTTTTTGTTTAAATATTTTTATATTTGGTAATATATGGACAATCTTATTAAATTTTATTAAAACACTATATTTACTTTTTGAGTTAAAATTCCATAGATTGTGTCATGTATAAAAATAACAACATATGAGTGTTCAGACATCATTAAAACTCGGTCACATATAAATACTCCTGACCATGATAAAGATGTTTCTTTAAGGCAACAGTCCTTTTAAAGTGTTCTCTAACCATATAAAATTGTATTCAACTGCATAAAAATTGTATGTAAGTAGTAGTTTAATTTGATTATTTATTTAGCAACTGTCTCACGCGTATTTATCGTATTTTGGCGACCAGTTCTGGAGCTAAAGGAGACCTTAATTATAAGCAGACGCGGCGACGGGGTCGCGAGTCAAGCTTATGCCTTATCAAATAAATAATTATTAAAATACCACCAAGCTCTGCCTGAACACAATTTACGAGTTAATTGTTTAGACATTCAGGAGTTCTTTAACAAATAATCAAACAGACCTTGTCAATGGTTGTAATGAACAACTCAGTTTGATTTAATCTCGGGACAATTCCTTTTTTGAACAATATAATATCTTGTTAATTATTTATAGCCAACGACACAAACACCAACCACAGACACTTAATTTCTGGAGACAGATATATAAATCCTACATAGCTCACTCTTCAATCGTTACTCAATTTCGAAAATTCGAGTTGACCTTGAAAGGGTCAGTCAAAATACGGTACCACCGCTTCG
The DNA here is from genome assembly GCF_003590095.1 of Trichoplusia ni. Lineage (NCBI taxonomy): Eukaryota > Metazoa > Arthropoda > Insecta > Lepidoptera > Noctuidae > Trichoplusia > Trichoplusia ni. The sequence goes on from NC_039500.1 coordinate 507,190, forward strand.
TCCATCTGAGCTAGTAGTCAAAATTTTCTTGAGACATTAGACTGAGTATTAGGCGTCTGAGGTTTGCATGGTCGTTGTTTGATACGATACGTGTAAATAAGATACATAGACTAAAAGAGCACATTTCAGCATGCAGCTATTGTTTTAGACAAATACAAATGCCTTCTCTTTGGCATTTATTGAGATATAAGCTTACGACCAGCGATTTATTAACATACACGTATAACGCAGCGTGCGGTGTTTTTGGCGTAAATTAATAGTATTACAAGACTTAATACATATAAGTATTTTATATATAAAAGTGAGGATAAATTAATAGGACACATTTTCAAACAGTCTTTTACTTTTCATTGTGACAAACATTGTATGACCGTTAAAAGGCGCGAAAACTGTAGTTATCGTGTCTTATTATCTGCCACATACATTTCTGCACTGCCACAATTTTACAAGTTGCACTTACTCCAAGATTACAACTTTCCATAAATATAATCTCTTAATCTATGTGTCCCATTAATTTGTCCCGCTGTGTATAAATGGATGTACGGTGTACTACCTGTGCGGATAAAAAATGGAATCAGAAATAGCGGTGAATCTCTTTATTTCTCGCTCGCACACTATTTGCGAATATGCTTACACTTACTGGTATTAATCTTAATCTTATTTTTTTGAGATCTTTTTTTACTCAGAGTATGATAATATATGATTACAATCTATCACGGTAGCGTGTCAAGCCAAGTTCAAGTAACAGATAGCGAGCAGCACCGTGTACACTACCCAAATGTAAGTTTGTTGTCGGTATGCTCTGAGCCGCCATTTCTAATCCCATTCTTCAACCGAACGGTATATAATTACTTTGACATTTCAACTGTTACATATTGCTAATACGAATTGACAAATGAGATGATCTCGTTACAAGTTAGTGTTCCATGCAAGCCCATCAGAGATAAGCACCGAGCCTGTAAAGAAATATCCATTTATTAAAGCTGGTTTATTAAATAATATAATATTAAAAAGGAGAAAGCATAGAGGTTAGAATATAATACATAGATCGGTGGGTTATAAATAGAAATTAGATAGTAGCGAAGTAATACAAGAAGAAATATATTTGGAAGCTGTTACTGGAACAATTATAAGTGACTGATAAATTTATTGACATGCAACAAATATTGTTAGGAAAATGTCAATACAATAATGCAAGAAAACACAAATTTCACTTTTATTTGGAACTGTTACAGTAACAGCTTACTATTTTTTGTAATTGGAAAGTTATTTAATATTAACCCGTACAAAATTGTAACAAAAATAATGTTTGCAACAAAGACCAGTTTATAGACTAGAAAATTATTAAAAAATAGTTTTAAATGCTTTTAATTAATATTAATAGTTTTATTAAGAAATCATAAATATTTATTAAATTACTTAATCGTGCCTTTAGTGTATCAATACTTAAGTATAATTAGCATGCATAATAGAACAAAAAGTAACGTGCAAAACTCAAACGATACTTACCACCAGAAGCCGAAACACAAGCATATTTATCATTGCAAAAAAGCCTTCAATGCAATAGCAATAAAAATTTAAATCGAATAGCACTCCGAACTTAGAAATGGTGCTTTTAGAACTTAGGTACGAAATACGGTGCACATATAAACAAGTTTATAAAATACACACCTTATCTTAAAAACATCCCAATAACGACCTAAATTAAAACATTAAAGAGAGTCATAAGTAGAGATAGCTACTTAGAGTAAAGAACACTAATTCGTGTTTACAAGATAATTATGATTTAAACATTTATGCATACATTTTAGAAGAGCAATACTTGAATTGTATACAAGGATATTCAAAACATTTTTGTAGGAAACCAACTTGGCACAGTCATGAATATTTTGTCATGCATTTTTTTCATCGTTATTTATTACGACGTAAGCTAAGCTTATTATATTTGAATTAGAAATATTAGTTTGGATATGAATACAATTTTATTGCCTTTTTAATAAATATTCATGACTGTACGCGTTTTAAAATACACTGTTCAACTGTTTTATTCAAAATTGATCGCAGTTTATTGTACATTATAAGATAATTGATCGCCATTTCATTAAAATTAAAATATTTAGTCATAACAGTATATTTTAATTTTATATCAACCACTTGTCAGTTCGTAGTCGTTTACAAGGAAATTATAATCTCAATCAGGGGTATAAACTGAAAACTTAATTAATTTAAGGAATCAGCCGTAATTAACATTTCAAGGAATGATGATTTTTAACTCGCTTTGTCCACAATCGATCAACTTGTCTTTTTGCTATACATGTTACTTACAGGGTTGAACACATAACGCTAATATTAAATTATACATCACATTAATTGAATCTTTAGACAATTTGATTTATTCAGATTCAAATGCATATAATTAAGTAACACGACTATTCAAATTAGTCACGGATTTCTAACTAACTTGCATGAACAGAGTACACAAAATCGAATTAAACCAAAACAAACCTTAACACTAGAGCCTTGAGGTTGATTTTAATTTCACAGCAGTTTGTTCGATTATGGACACTACAACTGATTTCCCTTGTGTACCGCAGATTTACCTGACTCGTGAGTGCAATGCCGCCCTCTCCTCGGAGGGCGTGTCCCTCAGGAACGTGGACGACAGGTTGAGGACCACCATGAGGCAGCATAGCAGTAGTGGACCTAGGATAGCGCCTTCGGGACCCAGGTAGAATATTCCCCCGGCTATGGCTAGCCCAGTTACGTAGGGATGTCCGCCACTGGATACAAAATGAAACAGTAAATTTTCTCTGAGATCAGTCTGTTTTCAAACATTCGCAATGTAAAATAAAATAAATTGTTACAGAATGAAACAGTTCTTTGATTGACTGAATTTTAAAATGTGTGGCACGTTATATTTTCAAGCCTTCTTAAGCAATAAAATGACACAAGTAATTATTTTCGTCACTTTTAAAAAATAAATGTCGCTCTCAACGTCTTTACTTTTCCTATATTTTGAATCAGATTTCTTAGTGAGATATTTTCGAAAAAAGGCCTAATTAGTCCACTCAACAATAAACAATCCCAAGCCTTACTCTTTAATCTCGGCGTAGACGGCGGCGTCTAGGAAGGCGATGGGCGCGGCCTGCACGATGGGCAGCAGCAGCGCGGCCATGGGGCGGCCCTGCAGCCACACGTCCAGCGCGGCCGGGATGCCCGCCAGGTACGGGCCCAGGAACGGAGCCGCGCCTAGCACTGCTGCTAGCACTGGAATACACCAAGGTACGTCAGGCTAGGCACTTGTTTTGGTTGTATGTTATTTAGCTCGTAACACATTTTATCGTCGATAACTTGCTATCTCCTGCACAAATCAACTATAGAATGGTTGGCAGAGATTGCAGAGAATGACTCAGACATTAAGCTAGGCATTAATTTTCAAGTCTTAACACTTATTAAGGTCTCGGATGGGACCTTAATAAGTTTTAAGACTAGAACTCGGATGCCAAGAAGTAGTTCTAAATAAGTGTATGTATATTATTTTTGTAAAATATCGAGTGGATTTTGAATGAAATTTATAAGCAACACTTGGTCTTCAACGAAGACTGATTAATTTTGGGACAAAGTTTTGACAGAGGTCTACAAATTATGAGTAAATACGCAAGGTGTGAATCTCCGTAAAGATAATGTTTCGTTAAAATCTGGATGGCAGTTAATCAAATTCAAAATTAATATAGCATTATTTAATCAATATAATAAGTAACAAAAATCAGGTTTTCTTTTTCTTATTGTCCGTAGGCCTCGGGGGCCGCAACTGTGCGTACACATACTTGTAGAAGTCTAACGCTTTTTGCCGATCGTACGCGACATTGTTCCTGCACTGGGCACCGACACACCGGTTCACATACTCTTCGGGGGGAGATTTCGGTTCTTCCGCAGGCCTTTTATGTGACGTACTCGTACTCCTTAACGTTTCGACGAAATCCTTCGATGAATCGAAGACTACTTTGATAGCAGTTCTGTTAGTCATGTTCAAATGAGTGTCTTTGAGTAGGTCATCTTTGTCTAGGGCTGTCATTGCAGCACTCGCGTCCCCGCGCGGGGAATTAGCCTGACGTATTAAGTAAAATGTTGGGGCCGGTTCAGTTACATCCTCATCGGTAGTCACTTCTTGATTATGTTTATCACTGTACAATAAACACATCACTTGTGGGTCCAGTGTCAGCTGACACATGTCACTGTCAATCAGTATCTTCACAATGTCAACCGGCAGGGTACAGGGCGCTGATAAACAAGTATTGTTATTAGAGTTGTCCAAAATTATGTTGTGTAGTTCCGTATTCGTTGTTGATGTTTTCAAGAATGCAATGTTCCGACATTTGCAATCTATTTTGTTGCCACTGAAGGTAACTGCGGTTCCGGCAGATTTACAACTGGCATAGTCGAATGTTATACCGTGTGGCTCAAGGCTTATAATCCTATTCTGCTTGAAAGTAAAATGCTTCTTATTGTTCCTTTTCCTTTGACACTTAATGCCGTTGAAAGCATTGGCTTTTAGTTTACTGAACTCATTCTGAGTTATGTCCGTGTTGACAGATTTAAATACGAATCCATTTGCGTTGATTTCTTTGAATTTATTGCCGGTGACGTGTAAGTTATCTGCAGTTACGTTCAAGGCTCCGCCTTTTATATCTTCAAAGGTATTTTCCGATATAGTGACTGAAGTGCCCTGCACAGTGATACCTTTAGATTCAAAGTTCTCGATCAGGGTGTTAGTGATAGTAAACATTGAGTCAGAGCTCATAATAGCCTCTACGGCTTGATTACGTACGTCTGTTATTGTAACGTTATCAAATTCAATGTTTTTTATACCGGTCACGTTATGTATCGCTTTAGTGCTAATCGTGTTTATTTTACTGTTTGAGATTCGAATACTTTTTAGTTTTGGAGCTCCTAGGCATTTTAGTTCTGTTAATGTTGTCGGAGACTTGAACATCCTCCTTGGTAGTGATATGATTGCTTTGACATTATCTATGGTAACTTCGGGTGGGGTTTGTAGCAAAGAGGTTGCGGACAGCGAGACGAATTCCAGTCTGTCGCAGTCTTTCACTTTAAACCGTTGTAGTTGAGAGGCTCGCTGCAGTATGGGACAGTCGAGCACGACTCGCAGATCATTGCAGTTCTGTACGGTCACGCTTGTTATGTGGTCTGTGTAGTAATCCTTTAGATGTATTATAAATTCCTGGAACAAAAAGGGCATCATGTAGAAAGGACTACGCAAGAAAGTTTAGTCATTTTCGTATAACTGCTTGAACAATTGACAATGATCAAGTTAACGCCTCCAAAAACGGCTAATAAATTTGTAAATAAGCTATATTATTACCAACACATGCCTAGAGGTATAAGCAAGTATACAATCATACTTCAAAACAGTAAAAAATATCACAATCAAGATACTCACATTGCCTGTCACACCAGCACAGCTGTACACCAATTCATTCGGCAAATTATTGACACAAGTCCACTCTGGGTCCTGACAACTGGTGAAGTTTATCCTGACGCTCAGAGCTGACTGCACAATCACAGCAAAAAGCACAAGACACCGGTGTGCCATCACAGTCGCACGTGACGCCGCGATCAATTGATTTGCACAATAAGGCGCGCAAATATACAATAAAAATGTCACACGGACGCAGACGCGCACATCATCCCGCGATAATTCACAGTTTATGACGTAAACACATTCATGAATTTTATCATGGAGTTTATTGACTCGTCTGGGGATTTTGTGTCACGATTTACATTGGTTTAGAAGCTTTAGCTTAGCTTAAGGGTTATAGGGTTTATGACATAAATAGTGTGCTAGTAGGTTTAGCTTGTCGTAGCTTGATGGATGGTGCAACCTTACGATTTTTATGCTTTAGAATGCCCAAGATTTAAAAGTTATAGAAGGTAATAAGTAAGTAAGTTGCTAATATATAAATATACCATTTGGCAACAAATAAGTGTTAAAGGGCACAGGATAAGTCTGCATTTGTATTGCTCATAAAATTTTATTCTTTTATTTAATATTAACATTGACAGTTTGATTAAAATTTATCAAAAAAACTAAAATTATCTACAACTTAAAGCGTAAATAAAAAACAGTTTCACCATTGCCCTTTTTGACCTCTGATGATCTCATTACTGAGACCAAGACTAAATATCAAATATAATATAATTAAGTGAGAATATAATTAAATTATATTTGTAGCACAACTAATAGAAAGTAACAAGTATTATAATTATCATATCAGTACAGTACATGTAATATTATACTAATGGCTAAGGTCATGTTCGTCGATATGAAACTAATTTTAAACTGCTGTCCCTGGGCTTAATTAAATGAGGTCGGTTGACATTTGGTATATAACCATTGATATTTTTGATACGACCGGCAAAGCTGTTACGGTGCAATACGCGCCAGCTATAAAAGCGCACCAAAATGAATCGAAAAACCGACCGCCGGTCCGGCGGCCTCTGCAATCTCTAAAATAATGGTATTAAACTTTGACTTACCCGATGGCAAGTAGACAACTTTGGCTCCAAATAAGTTGTGAACCAACCACGTCCAGAGACCGTAGAACAAGGCCATCTTGAATGATGCCCTGAACACCTACAAATATCATCATTACTACTTATAGTGATCATTATGATGTAGGGCAGAAATGTGCAAAAGAGTGATTGGAAATTTGGAAGGCTTTGTACAGCAGTAAGGCTGACTGTCCATCGGAGCAGAGAAACGAAGTTATATTACTTAAGAGAAGCGATATTATGCAATACTATTAGTAAAAAAAAAAAACAATTTCTCCGCTCCAGTAAATAGCCAGAAGAGTATTATTTAATTAGATTTTGATGTTTGAAATAAACATGACATAGAGTGTGGGCGATATTTTTGAAAACCTTCAAATCTTATATCTCTCAACCTTTTAAAAACTGCTATTAAGGTTTAAATTGCATGCTTTCAGCTTTCGAGTTATGAATATGTTTGTACAGAAAGCAAAAGAAAAGTATCTTGAATAAATCGTTGTTTTTAAATTTAATTTACCTCACCACAGTCTGCCAGCGCTTTAAGTAAAGATCAATATTATTATGATACCTCGTTTTTATTAAATAACATTTTCTCTGTTAAAAGTAACACTTGTTTGTAATGCTTAAAAACTGTTCTTACTTGATTGATGGCAACAGAGAGTGCGATACCAAGTCTGGGACCGAAGTTAGGCTGTATCTGTGTGATGACCTCCACTGGCTTATAGAAAGCGTTGCTAGAAGCCAGTAGGTAGAATAGTGTCGTGAAGAACACCACCTGGTGGGAAAATGTGGTACAAATCTTTAAGGTGTATTGTCGTTGAGTTTGTTTGGCTTGTTTTGTTACCGAAGTAAATGACAGTCTTGTTAAAAATAATCAAAATGACGATTTGATTAATTTTCCTTTCGTCAAGTTGGAATTACACAGTGATTTAATTTGCACTGTGTTATTGCAAGTTTTTTTGGATTGGATTTGTTCATATTTAACCGAAAAGCTTTTCCTAAACCTTTCTTTTATTAATACCACATGGGATACTAAAGAATGGTATTCCGTATGACTTCTTTAATACGAATTGATTCATCCTTCAGCTCGAAGGACTGCGAGGCAAATAAAAGCAAGAAGTGACGTCACACCACATACTCACCAAGTTAATAAACATGTTGATGATGGCACTGCCGCCGCATAGCAACAGCGACGTGAACGCGCCGACGGAGCCCGCCAGCAGAGACACGTTACTAGCTAGCGGAGCCCAGATGCTGGTCGCTATAGCACTTAATGTACCCACGTTAGCCTGCACCCATGTCACTATGCCAGAGTAGTCGAACATACCTGCTTGAGGAGAAATCTAATTAGCTTAGATATTAAGTTTATGTTTATATATATTTGTGGTTTTTAGACATTTATTACATACCATTCTATTTCAAGAACAAACTAGACTCCGCCATAATAGTATACTAGCTGAGCCCCGCGGTTTCTCTCATGTTAACTCGCTCGCGTAATGTACAATTGTATGAAATCGAATTCGATTCCTTAATTTTTTATTTTTTATTGCTGGCAACTCTTAATACTGCTGGTAAATTTGCCAAGGTGTCGCTCACACTTAAAAAACATCAAAACAAAACTACGACATTTTTGTTATTATCTCACCAGGAGTATTAGAAACATCGTTGACAAAGGAGTCCCAAGAGTCCTGTATAGCTGAGCCGTCGACTTGCGGGCCCACAGTGGACGCGAAGTGCCCCGACACCCAGCTCTGGTACACGCGGTCCCATAGCTCCAAGATCTGTTGTTCAACGCGACTTATCTTCTCCGGGTCACCTTCTTTGAGGATGCTTTTAACCTGGATTTAGGAAGAAATCATTAAACCCTCTTAAAAAAATTAGTTTTGGCTGTCAATTTTCGATAAATACTGAGGTGCGTCTGAAAATATTCGTGGATCTGTACAACATGTTAAATTGTTCTAAATTATACATATTGCAAGGAATATCCCATCCGTGCATGGTAATGAACGAACTCTTTAAGAAAACTTAATACAGCTGCCACATCATCGGTATTCGGTTATTTGTGTTTTGAAGTTCTGGTTCTGTGAAAGAGTGTTAGTGATTACGTAAATTTAGATTCATGCACTACGTGAAAAGTTTTTCCATACGGTCCATCATTTTGTGACTATGATATGATATGAACACTTACTATTTTCTGAATCTTTATTTAGTCCGAAGAAAGCAGAAAAGGAAATATTTGTTAAACAAATAACATTCGTTCACACATTCAAGTGTGTAAAATGGTAGGAAAGGACTTAACTAATACGTTTTTAGGGTTCATTATGATACAAAATTCGATGTTTACTTACCGCTGTTGAGATTCCTTCCCTGCCGTATGTGTAAGCATTGTCAATAAGTGAGTCTAGCTTTTCCTCCCAGCCTTCCGGCAAGTATGCGTGCAACTCACTGTTCTGAACGTACGTGCTGTTTAGCAGACTACCGCTAAGCTGAACCACTACTATCGCTTCCGAGTATATCTGAAAATATTCAATAAGGTATAGCGAATCGAAAAAAAAAAACGAATGGAATATTTAAATGTTTATTACACTCCGTTATTTTATGTGTCTAGTGGAATTCAATAAGTAATAAAAATAGTTTAAATGTATGGTGATGAAAATCTATTATTAGTATTCAAGATCAACGCACAATTGAATGTCACCCTTAGGTGTTATGCTGTTTTTATCATTATTAAGTGCAATAAGGAGCGAAAAGTACATTATTTTTTCTCTTTCTTAATAAAATACGACTCCGGGTTTCATAAATATTTAAGTCCCATGCACAAAGACACCCAGACTCAGGACATTCATTCATTCATAATACACACACGTTCGTTATGCGGAGATCGTACCCGCGACACGAATATAGCTTTACTCTCCGTCCAGTCAAGAACATTTAGAACCTCAGTCAGCCTAGCGTCATTTATAAACCCTATCGCAAATTACGATTCATTAAAAGAAAATTGTCTTAATCAGTCTGTTATCTCTCAAAAGAAAAATATTTAATTTTACCTGTATAAATATAAAAACGGTGGCCACAGCCAGGAACAATATGAGTCCAACGATGACGATGCAGGATGACACGGTGTCCACCGAGCTGTAGGCCATGTCGCGGAAGCTCGAGTTGCAGAGGCACGCCATCTTGCCGAGCCCGCGCACGTGGGCCGGGAGCAAGGCTGATTGCCTGTTGATATACCGACATTTTTAAAAGGTTGGACAGTGTGATGATTGACTTAATCAGTGTTTAAAATTATTTTAGAAGAAATCGGTTGATTTCATAAGTTTTGAGGATCAATTTAAAGCAAAACGGCTAGTTTTTCGACTTAGGACGTGGAAAAAATGAGTTTTTTTTGTTTTACGTCAACTAAGCCTTGAGTTAGCCCAAGGCTTAGTTGACGTGGCAGACGTCTTTGGCATGAACAGATCTAAAGTATCACTCTCTTGTAGGCAATGGTATAAAACATTCGTTTCTAAAATCCACTTCTTTTTATACTTAGACCTATTTTCCTCTAGGCAAGGCTACAAAAATAAGAACACCAGTCTAAACACAGGTTTAAAACAGTTTTTGTTCCTTACCTCAACTTCCACCAACACTTCACTTTCCCCATAACATTATTGTAATGATTTTCAAAGAACAGCCAAACTCCGAAATAATCTAACAGCCTCTTCAGAACATGGATAGCCAAGAAGAATAGAGTCACTGGGAGAAGCCAGATATGCTTCCAAACAAGCATACAAAGGCATCCGAAGAAAAGGAGCTTGAAGTACAAAGCTGTTTCTTCTTCAGTGTCATAGCTATTCTTTATGTAATTTTCGTCTAACGACCTCTGTTTGAAGGCGGTAAGGAATCGGATGTCGGACTTCAATTTCTGATTCGATGACAAAGGCAATGCAGACAATGTTCTTGTCTTAAACAACATTTTAGCATGTCTTGGAGAACTTTGTATAGGATCGTTGGTCGACCAGCTTCCCCGTTTCGTTAAAGTATCAGGAGTGACAGGGGATGGAGTTTCTTTGTCCGGTGTTGTTTCTTGTTCACTAGATTCTATTTGAGATTCTTCTTCTAGTTTCTCTTCAATTTTTTCCTCGATTTCTTGATCGGGAGAAACTGCTTTGTGTAATGCTAATAAGATAGATGCTTCTGGATCTGCAAATGGAATTTGTAGGCGTATAAGTCTGGCATGGCCAATGGGGAAGGTTAAGGGGATTGCATGGTTGAATGTCAAGGTCAAAAGAATAGTCAGGTATAATTATGTGAACAAAATTACCTTTCTCCAACAATTTCTTATGTATATCCAGCACTTCTAAAGCAAAGCCGGTGATACAGATTCCCTGGAGTAGTGCAAATGTGTACACTTGCAGGGAACCCGTCAGACTTGCTATGAAACTGGAGACGACCAGCCATAGTAGTTGTGACGTCATCCGGAAGATATTCGCTCGCTGTGGTGTCCATAGGATGTAAACGCTGATAACGTATGCCAGGAATATTGTCAAGGTCTAAAAAAAGAACATATTTTGTGTACATCTATACATATCTATACTAATCTATATCTATACTAATATATAAAGCTGAAGAGTTTGTTTGTTTGTTTGTTTGAACGCGCTAATCTCAGGAACTACTGGTCCAAATTGAAAAATTCTTTTTGTGTTGAATAGACCATTCATCGAGGAAGGCTTTAGGCTATAAACCATCACGCTGCGACTAATAGGAGCTAAGATACAATGGAAAATGTGAAAAAAACTGGGCAGGTACACCTAAATCATAACTTATATCTTCTACCCACGGGGACGAAGTCGCGGGCAACAGCTAGTATCTATATAAATTTTTCAAGAGGGTAGTAGTAGTAGGCCTTGACAGGCTCTTTAAGATAACGATTATTGAAGAGGGCTGTTAACAAATGTTGTCAATAGATTAGTGAACAATAACTGTTGATTTACCCACTTATATATATTTAATATTTAAAATAGAATATTAAATAGATATTAACTTACAATATAAGAACTGCAGACACTGATGAGCAGTGTCGTAGAAAAGCTGATGAAACTGCTGAACTGCCAGAACAGGCAGACTAGACTCCTTGGCACAGAGTTGTACAGCCATGGTAATACAAATATTGCAGAGAGCAGCCCTATCACAGTCTGTAAAAGAAACATATGCTTTACTCCCACACAAAGGAACTTTATCCCTGTATTCTAGCCTCACACACATTCAAGACATGTGCACAGGTGGGCAAGATCCATAACTGGCATTCTAGGGTCTTAAAAATGCTTGTCCTATGTTGGTTTGGTGTGGTGACTTACAATATGGCTATCCATGAATCCAAATAATATTATTGCCTATCTTAAATCATTAAGACCAAATTTTGAGAATTTCAATAGATTCAAAAATTCAAAAGCAACATTGCTAATAATTTAACATTCAAACTTCAAACAGCAGTACTAGTTTTATGTACAGCACACATAGCTTAAATAGATATAAATGAAATAATTCTCAATTTGACACAAGAAACAAGACTCAAAAATGATGACGAGTTCAAAAAGCGATAAATAAGCAGCATTGTCTTTCACAACAATTTTATAATAATTAATTTGGTTGAAAATTAACATAATTGCTATCCTACACTGCATCCCTGTAGCATGGATATATTTTATTACATTCTCAACATGAGATAAGAACTATAACAATGGTTTACGCATAACCGTTACGGTCAGTTAAAGTTACAAATTGACTTCCTCATGTGTTACAAATTTTGTGATAAACATGAATTTAACTAAAACCTACAGAAAATTAAAAAGAAAACTGGCAAAATAAAAAAGAAGCTGGCATTAGCAGTGCTAATGCCAGCTTTTGTTTGTTCTAAATTTAAACATATGAAAAAAGGAATATATCTAAAGAAAAAAGATATCTATTACACACACCTACAAAAGTTGCTATTTTTTTAATGAGTGATGAGCTCAGAATTAACCTTTTTATAATCATGATTTCATTGACAATGAAAGCTTTAATTCTGATGAAGTTTTGCTTGAATACGGATTCAACTACTTAGAATTTGAATGTAGTAAATGCATCATGGTTTACCTTGTAATGTTCTATAAATTGCTGCCCAACTGTGTCTGAAGCAAAGTTAACCACATTCACAGGTATTACCATTAATCCCACTATCACAGATGTGTTCGATTTTTCAAGATCTCCAAACCATGACTTCAATTTCTTTGAAAGTTTATATTTAAATGGATGAAGTAAGGACCCCACTAGTAGAGCCCAGAATAATGGTTTGAAAAATGGCTCTAATATAAGAAACAAGACATACACTGCCACACAACATACAGCTAATATAAAGAGGGCAAAGGCGTTGTAAAACCCATGTTTCATGGGTTTCTCGTTCCCTTCAGTAATGCCGCCTATAATGTTAAATATATTTTCAAAAGGCGACTGCTGCATGATTTAACTAGGGATGATAAAAATTAAAAAGGCACACGTTTAAGTTACATTAAAAATTAAAATTCTTAAACCGTAGTAGCCACTTTAAATAATTATGAGATCATAGTTTTTAATTTATTTTCGGGGACATTTCGATCACAATCACAACTCTTCTTCCGCGTTCCAGCTATCCGTCATTGAATTGAAACGAAATTGACATTAGACATGGTTGTCAAGTATGACGACGGGACAGCTTTATATAATTTACCAATGTTCGAAAGAGATGCAATTTGAGTTAACCACCAAATGGTAAATAGGCGGTTGTATAATATAAGTGTCAAAATCACAGCCATTTACGAAGTAAGTTTTATAACAACCTGTTCCTTTCAAATTGAACATAATAAACGTAACATAATTATTCGAATGTTAGCTTTAAAAGATAATTGGATTCAGTTTCATTTCAAATAAGAACGAGTGTAAGTGATCCAGTAAATAATAATGGAAGGGAGTCTACGTGGAAGAAGAAGCAAAAATCTTTTTAAACGTCCGATTCGAATGTTTTTGCGTAAAAATATTGTTATTTATACCAATTGATTTCATGCCGTTGAATTTATCAAGTAACATACTACTAATTAATGTAGTTTCCAGAGCAATACCCATTCATTCACTTACTTTATTATTGCCGTAATTAGTTGTCGGATAAAAATGAGATGAAAGCATTTGATAAAAACTTTTGTATTTTAAGTGGGTAAAATAGACTCCCTTCGTGTGAGGCCGAAAGGGCCGGCCGCTACCCAGCACCCCCCAAAATAATACTATAGTCCATTGTCACATTAATCACTATCGATCGTTTCAGTACATCTTTGAATGTAGTGACAACATTATAAGTAATAGAATGCAACTATGCAACTGATAGAATGGTGTTTGATCATTTTAAACATGCTGTACATGTTAATTCATTTCATTGTCGTCGCATTTGTAAATAATGTATTATATCAGTAGTTGATGGAGTCTAGGGTTTTTCTAGCTTTGTTGGTACACATATCGAGATTCAATTAAAATGTATTTTTTTATTGTTGTGTAACTTGACCTAGTCCAGTTTAACCGCTTGAAATTGAGTGGGGATTGAAAACCTCTATTATTATTCTATGTAATTTATTACTACGAGTAAAATTAAGGCCAATTTGCTATCCTGTTTATGCGATGGAAGGTTTGAGTTATCACATTTTTTCGATAGGTACGACGAGAATCGCAACAATTAAGGCCTAAAATCTTACTGAAGTCAAAGCACAATTAAAAACTAAGATAGCTTAAACGTTCCATTATGGTAAGTAAACTAATAAACTTCAAACACATGTTTTAATGATTTTATCAGGTCGTAAGTTAAAAGCCTTTCGCCCGCCGACGATTTTGTTTTAAAGGTATTGATTAATGTTATAAAGTTACATATATAAAATCACAACTTTCCTGTTATTGACTCAGTCTTTGTCTCTACCACACTTTTAGTTACCACACTTATTACATCTAGAAGTCATGTTGAAAATACTGGTGGGATTGATCATTTATATGTCAATCAATATAAGATCAGCAGTAGGAAGTTATTTAATCAAAGTAGATAATGCACACAACATGGACCAGCTGACGACTTGTGTCATCAAAATAATGGAAGGAATTGACTTCAAAAACTTGAGCCGACACAGAGACGTGACTGTGGTTAACGACAGCGATGATCTGAAATTATCTGCTTTACACAATAAGGAAAATATACGAATTGTTACGAGAAAGTTCTCGTGGGAAACTAGATTCATTTACAATAAAGTTTATATTATAACATGTAAAGATGATCAAGAACTGGAAAGTGGGTTAGCAAATATGACTTCAGATCCATTCTGGAACCCCACTGCGAGTTTTGTTATAGTGATGCAAGATTTGGGAAACGATAGTTTGGAAATAATGACGAAAACCCTTCACAAATACAATGTTCTGTATAATGTCACTATAATTTCGCAGATAGACGCTGACTTTGCTATTTACATGTACAATATAACATCACCAAGTAATTGTGTGCAAGACAAATATCTAACTTTAGTATCTCGATGTTCTATATACCGTGACAAGAGCAGTTTGCCATTCCTGAAATACGGAGGCATCCGTAACTGTAATTTTAGGCTAATTACCCATAATGAATGGCCATACGTGAATTGGAATAAAAGGACCAAAGGAATTGAGCTATACTTCGTACACCTTATTCAAAAATATAAAGGTGTAAATATTGATTTGGCACGTAGTTCAAAATTTAATCAAGCTGGTGTGATTAAAGATAACTATTTTGCTAATTTAATCCAACGAATAGCCAGGAATGAAGCGGAAGGTGTTTTTGGGGGGCTTTCGGTGAAGCCGACTTATACGGGAAACTTTTCGTATTCCAGCCCGTGGTCGATTGACCACGAGTCATTTATTCTTTCCCATGGGGTTATGATCAGACAGTGGGCCGCATTGTCGCAGGACGCTCAGCTCACATTTGTCTTACTAGCTTTATTATTTGTATCATTTTGTGTAGCTGTGTCATCACTATCAATATTTACAAGAAGTGGAAACGACGTTTTCCTCGATATTCTGACAGTGTTCGGATACTTCTTAAACAAGAGCATGGCGCGGAACACACGTCCCGGATGGTCGCGGTCGCTCATCGTGGGAGCACTACTGTACGCGTCTTTTATATTTCCGTTCGCGCTACAGACCAGCCTATGCAGCGTGACCACTCAACCATCTCGAAGTTATGAGCCACAAACCATAAAAGAGATTCTTAAATTTCAGCCTCACTTACACGGCGAATACGCAGGAAAGTATAAATTTCCTGGATATGTTGATTGTGGGAACAGATATAGTTGCTTACAAAAACTCGTTAGCGATAAAACATATAACAAGTTTACAGTAACGTCCGATTTTTATTTCCTTTTGCATAAATACCAATTGATCGACAAGTGGTGCAATCCAGCCCTATATAGATT
Organism: Trichoplusia ni; assembly: GCF_003590095.1. Taxonomy (NCBI): domain Eukaryota; kingdom Metazoa; phylum Arthropoda; class Insecta; order Lepidoptera; family Noctuidae; genus Trichoplusia; species Trichoplusia ni. The sequence continues at coordinate 523,224 of NC_039500.1, forward strand.
GAATGATCCGGTAGTTAAACTATATAGAACGTTTGTATTTCGTCGCGGTTCGGTTTTGCTTCGACCTACGGATCGCTTTTGGCTTCATGTCCAAGCTTCTGGTGTTCTTACAAAAATTATACAAGATATATATAATCGTCAGCGTGGATTCTGTCCACCTGGGAGGCCACCCGTACACGTTCCGGTGAAGTTAATAGAGTTTCGCCCTGTGTTTATTTTGCTAGTGATTGGGTACTGTTTGTCTGCTTTGGTATTTTTATATGAGCTAAGGTTTGGAGGACCGCGGTAGTGAGGGATACGTTGCTAAGGATAGCATACGTAAACACTGCACATAGATATAATATTCATTAACATCAAATTAAGTACCTAATGAACCAGTGTTCGGTTTGTGTCGGTTTGATGGCAGGGCAAATTTTGACCAGCTCCTCGCACTATCTCTTCGAAGTTGAGCTTACATAAGTATGAAGATTCAAACACTACCTGCTCAACTTTACAAACTTTTTAGAATTTGTGAAGACTAATAAAAAGTCGGTGGGGCCTCGGTCAAATTATTGTCTCACAGCTTACTGGCTTTTGGGGGATCACAGGATGTCATAGGCATTTTTTATGATCTCTGCAAAGCTTTTGATTGCATTAATGATAATTCTCTAATCATTAAATTCAAGTTGTATAGATCGCGGTAGCAATCTTTATAACTGGTATTATAATGTTTAAAATTATTTTAATCTTTTACCAGTTATAAAGATAGTAAAATGTAAGCGTGAACAGCGCAACTTTATCCGGATCATTAGTAAGAAAAGAAGTGTCTAAGGGTTAAATTTTTGGTCCATTTCTCTTTGTAGAATGACAAATATTTAATGTAGTAAGAATTAAAGATTCCCTTGTTTTTTTGTTTCCTTTATTGTATCATATTTTTACGGCAAAGATGTTGTAGCAAACTAAAGTGTTACTATAATAAAGTATTCAAATAATTGTAGTTTTATTTCTTAAATTGTGACTTACTGAGTTTCTTGAGGATTCCTCTAACTAAAAATTACATTTGTGAATCGCGCAACCAGAGTTATTGATATTTAAATGTTTCAAAAGTTGAAATAAAACATTTTAAATACTGACTTTTATTTAACTTTAAGCGCGTTCTGTATTGGTATCAGGCTTATTGAAAAAATATTGAGGATAGGACTTGTAATGTAACAACGAAATGTTGGGGACGTGGCGGAGATTGGGCATAGACGAGTTGCAGTTAGTTTATAAATAGAACGTATGCAGCCGAAACGTCAAGAGAGGGAGACACGACACTGCGTCTCACATCAGGTATTTATGCGTGTAACCTACGCTATTGTGATAAGTCAGTGAAGAAATAAACTAAAAACACGCGTTTGAATGATTTTATCGGTTTGTAAGTTAAAAGCCTATACCGTTAAAAGCCTTTTACCCACCAAAGATAGTTTAAGAGTAGGTATTCATTAATGTTTTAAAGTTATATAAAAACACAACCATCCTTATTTGAGTCATAAGTTTTCAGACTTAGTCACTTCCATAGTTTTTTTTTTCCATTCTTATTCCATCTAGAAGACATGTTCAGATTACTGGTGGACAAATTAATTGTCATAAAAATATTTAGTATTTCTATGTCATTCAGTTGAAGATTAGCAGTAGGAAGTGCTTTGATCAAAGTAGATAATGCACACAGCATAGACCAGCTGACGACTTGTGTCATCAAAATAATGGAAGGGATTGACTTCAAAAACTTGAGCCGACATAGAGACGTGACTGTGGTCAACGACAGCGGTGATCTGAAATTATCTGCTTTACACAATAAGGAAAATATACGAATTGTGTTGAGAAAGTTCCCGTGGGAAATAGGGAATAATCAAAAATAACATTTATATTATAATTTGTAAGAAGTATCAAGAACTGAAAAATGTTTTATTATGTCCAGATTAGGCTAGGAATTAACAGGTCACCGACATATATGTATATATAAAAAAAGAAGATAGTAGAAATATACCAAGAAAGTTGTCTTAGGAAGTGATTTGGCTATATTTAGAATTGAAAATACTAGCTAATGTCCTTCGTTGAATAAAAATGATGAAATTTTCGATTATCGCTGCCTTGGTCTCCGAGTCTGTTCATCTCATTCACGGCATCATAGTTGCAAGGTCATTTGCAGATTAATTTTGAACAGTCCATCTCGTCACCTTCTAATGTCTTTACAATACTTAAGGTTTACGTATTCTTGACCAGAGAGCTTCGAGCCTAACGATGAACGGAAAGATGACCTTTCGGATCTTACGTCTCAATTTCCTCTATCTTGGATGATCCACCATATTGGATTTAGAATGGCGTCGCAAAATTTCGTGTTACCTGTCATAAAACAAAGTCGCTTACTCTGCTCCTATATCCCATTGAAAGCTTAAATTTTTAAAACTTTTTTAATACCTAGATCTAGTGACTCAAGACGAAGTTTTTATATGAAGTCATGAATGATTTAGTAGAGAAACATAGTTAATTATATAGGTTTTTAATGTATTGACCATAAAAAGTCCTATAACGGTGTTAAATGACTGTATTTTTTTTTTTGTTACGATCCACGATGCGACGACGGTATGAATCCTTATCGAATTAAAAAAAGAAAAACGGGTCAAAAATAACATAGGAGTTAAAAAATATGTTCTCCCGCACATTCCACCTGCAAATGTAAGTTGGTACGCACAATATTGAGTGATTTACCATGTTATTTTAATATCATGGACTTTTATAGGTTTTCCTATAATCTATAAGGAGTAAACTAATTTCTGTATTTTTTTCAAAATTTTAGGTTCAGTTGTTTCGGAGATAAGGGGGGGGGGGGCTGAATGGTCAATTTTCGTCTATTTTCTTGAATAACTTGGAAACTATTTATTCTAAAATTACAAAAAAATACATTAAAGATTTTCTCAACAAGACCTTTCATTTGATATGCCACACGATGCAGTTTTCAGATTATTTTTTTAAAATTTTCCCCTTCCCCAAAAATTACCCCCCATATACAGATTTCATCTGCGCACGTCACACCTCTGTGTTTGGGTCACAGGAATTGATATGTGTACCAAATTTCAACTTAATCGGTTTAATAGATTCGGAGATAATTGACTGTAAGCGACGGACACACGAGTGATCCTATAAGGGTTCCATTTTTGTATTCAGACGTACGGAACCCTAAAAAGAATAAGAATAAAATTTATTGTTTTAAAAATTAAAATTTTCATTACATTTATTAACAGTGGTCCCCAAACTAAGCTGGACGCTTGTATCTGGGGGTAGTTCTTATAACATTATTTTTAGTTAGTAAAGTAAGATTATTTTTAAACAATACAGTAAAATTTTAAAAGTTAGGAAATATAAAACAGACGAAAATAAAACAATTATTTAACTTAAACTAGGATACGAAATACGGAACAAATTATTACAATTAGATGTGAGGATGTGTATAAGTATGCTGTGTTTGTATGTGTATGTGTGTGCGCGTGTGTGCTTGTGTGTATGTAAAAGTATGTTTTTGTGAAGTGTAAATGAATGAATCAAGGGAGTAAATCTTCCGTGTCTGCGTATGACGTAATGAGATTCTGTAGTGCATATATTATTAGCATTGTACCTATGCAAAGCCGGGGCAGGTGGCTAGTTTTTAATCAAGTTTTACAGTGTAACTGTAATTACATTTCAAATGTAGATGAAGAAGACATTTTTATGCTCAAAAAGTAGATAAATTATAATCGCTCTAGAAATCGTAAGGTATTGAATGTGCAATACTGCAACACAGTTGGACGATCCATCTCTCATATATTGGTTTAGACTAACCAAAAAAAGGTTTGGATTTCTTTGTGATACACATGTTTTAATGATGTTATCAGCATGTAAGTTAAAAGCCTTTCGCCCTCCGACGATAATGCTTTGAGGTAGGTATCGATTAGTGTTATATAAAGTCACAACCTTCCTATGTTGAGTCAGAAACTATTGTATGATAAATGTTGGGTTTAATTATTTTCACGACTATCAGTTTAAGATTTGCAGAAGGAAGTGCTTTAATCAAAGTAGATAATGCACACAATATGGACCAGCTGACGACTTGTGTCATCAAAATAATAGAAGGAATTGACTTCAAAAACTTGAGCCGACGCAGAGACGTGACTGTGGTCAACGACAGCGGTGATCTGAAATTATCTGCTTTACACAATAAGGAAAATATACGAATTGTGTCGAGAAAGTTCTCGTGGGAAACTAGAATAATCAAAAACAACATTTATATTATAATATGTAAGAATTTTCAAGAACTGGAGAATGGCTTAGCAAATATGACCTTAGATCCATTCTGGAACCCCACTGCGAGTTTTGTTATAGTGATGCAAGATTTGGAAAACGATAGTTTGGAAAGAATGACGAAAACCCTTCACAAATACAATGTTCTGTATAATGTCACTATAATTTCGCAGATAGACGCTGACTTTGCTATTTACATGTACAATATAACTTCACCAAGTAATTGTGTGCAAGACAAATATCTAACTTTAGTATCTCGATGTTCTATATATCGAGACAAGAGCAGTTTGCCATTCCTGAAATACGGAGGCATCCGTAACTGTAATTTTACATTAATTTACCACAACGCGTGGCCATATGTGCGCAAAGAAATGGAGACCGTGGGAATGGAGCAATATGTCATGAGTTTGTTTAAGAATTACAGTGGAATTAATATTGATGTATACCCTACCGTAGCATTGAATAAATACGGTGAGGCTCAAGAAAATTTTACCATAAGTTTAGCACAAAGAATAGTGAGGAATGAAGCGGAAGGTGTTTTTGGGGGCCTTTCGGTGAAGCCGTTTTATACAGGAAACTTTTCGTATTCCAATCCGTGGAGAGTTGACCGCGTATCAATTATTCTGCCCCATGCTGCCATAATTAGACAGTGGGTTTCAGTGTCACAGGACGCTCAGTTCACTTTTGTCTTACTGGCTTTATTATTTATATCATTCTGTCTAGCTGTGTCTTACCTATCAATTTTTCCCAGAAGAGAAAAAGACGTTTTCTTCGATATTCTGACAGTGTTCGGATACTTCTTAAACAAGAGCATGGCTCGGAACACACGTCCCGGATGGTCGCGGTCGCTCATCGTGGGAGCACTACTGTACGCGTCTTTTATATTCCCATTCGTGTTTCAGACCAACCTGTACAGCGTGACTACTCAACCGTTTCGAACTTATGAGCCGCAAAGTATAGAGGAGATTCTCAAATTTCAGCCTATCTTAAACGAGGAATCTTTGGAAACATTGTATTTCCCCAGATATGTCAATTGTGGGAGTAGATACAATTGCTTACAAAGTCTCGTATACGATAAAAATAACAGGAAATTTACAGCAATGACTGACCTTTATTTTTTCTTGTACCAATACAAGTTAATTGACAAATGGTGTAACCCAGCCTTGTATAAATTGAAAGAACCGTTAATTAAAACACTTAGAACGTTCATATTCCGTCGCGGTTCTGTTCTACTTCAACCAATAAATCGGTTTTTGTTTGCCGTTGATACCTCTGGCGTCTTAGAAAAGAAAGTAAGAGATATGTTTCGTCGTCAACGTAAATTCTGTCCACCTGGGAGACCACCCTTGTACCATCCGATTAAGCTCACAGAAATTTTCCCTGTGTTTATTTTACTACTGATTGGGTACTGTTTGTCGGCTTTGGTATTTTTATATGAGCTGAGGTTTAAAGGACGGCGAAAGTGACGGATACGATAGTAAGGGTAGTAAAGTTAAACACTGCTCATGGACGTGATATTTATTATTGGAATGATATAAATAATTGTGTTACTTGTATTTATTAATGAACCAGTCAATCATCTGCTTGGCGGCCTCCGGCTGGTCAGCGGGAACCATGTGACCAGCTCCTCGCACCATCGCATCTACGAAGCTCCCATTTGTCTTCACGTAACTGTATCAGGGCAATGCCATGGTTTATGTACATGCTGCTTTGTTAGAGTTATAGAATATAGATAGTGTCAATGAAAACGAAATAAACAATCTGCTAATTTCAACGATGCTGCTTGTGTTATTTCATCACTTCAATAATGAATAAAAATGTTACTCACAATGCAATGTTTTCATTTTTCGCATCGTATACAGGAACCCTCCTAGCGTTTAGGTAGCCATCGGCTCCCGACCACTTCAGACTTCGGTGGGTGTGTACCGATAGTGCGTAAGCAACAATCACGTCCAGTTGTCCACTAGAACAGCAAAGAAGTAGCAGTATACGAGAACAGTTTTATTGGAACAAGACAAACAAATTGAAAAAATCATTATTCATAAATAGCTATATCCTCCTTCTCTATGTCCGTAGCTTAAGAATGAAAATATACAGTTTCAAAAATTTTGATAAACAATAGTTCAAAAAAAGAGTATTCAATTAGACTTATTCGTGTAGAATGTTACGGTAATACTTACTTGTAACACATAACAGCATAGTGTTCCAAGAGTTCCTCCAACCAAGGTTTCACTGTTTTGTACAGGTCATCGTATAGATACATGTAGACATTATTATTTAACATTTTGTATTCCATTTTCTTTACGTGGAGAGCGCTCTGTACTTGAGGCTTGTTTAAAAATATTGTTATTTCATTATTAGGAGGTGCAAGTTTAAGTGATGCCAGATAGTTGTAAACATTAACCTCTGCAGTTTTTTGCAAATAAGGGGCCATTTTCTCAGAAAGCTGAAATAAATTACGATCGTAAAGCAGTAAAAGATCCGTAACAGGGTCTGTGTGTTTTTGTGCATGTGACTTGCATGTTTGTGAGACCAAAGCCAAAGATTTTATTTGTGAACTAAATCCCACGCAACACAACATTTTTATTAATTACTGCGGGAGTCGCTTGTTATTTTTATTTTTGTTGTAAAGGTTCTTTTATCTTATGTCTGGGAGCCTCATCTAAGTTACACTGTTTTAAATTTAACATAGCACCTACCTTTGCATATTCTTGAAAATTCCCCTCTTTCCAATGTTTTCTAGCTTCCTCCTCCATCTGATGTAGTTCGTCAGCCTGCAGTTGGTCTAACAACCCAACTTGCAAGCTGAATTCTGAGTAGTGCAGCATTGTCGGTGGGTCTGTCCAGCCGCTCCCGATAGCTAACCCCTAAGTTGATAACAAAATGTATTATAAAGTTTAAAAGATGGCTGGTGAGTGTTTCCGAAGGGAAACTGCGGTAACATATACCTTTACCAATTTTCGAGTTTCGAAATCGTATAAAATTGTTATAGTACTAAGTGCAACGTTTTAAAAATATGTAAAAAGGAAGATATTAGGTGTTCTAAAATAATCTTACTTTTAGATTAATTGGTTTCGACTTATCTTGGTTGTTATGAATGTAATGTCCAAATGCCGGAATGTATTTCCCTGCGTAAGATTCTCCCGACAGAAATAGAGGCGCTCGTCTTAATTCAGGGAACACTTCAAGGAACTGTTGCATGAAGCTCAGAAGAGCAGCACCGATCTGGAATATATATAAGACAGGAAAACCTAAAATGCCCATTCGGGTATGTATCTTTTGTTCCGCCTCCGTCCGGACTCCGTCCGCATGGACATTAGTTCCCGGTGGATCCCTTTTCCGTGGGAATGCCAGAATAAAATTTTGCCGTCACTGCAATTTTTTGCGTCTATAATATATAATAACTCGCTGACTCGGCAATCGTTATGTTGTCACACAAATGAGTTCGAAGGAATAAAAGAAAATGGGGGTATAAAAAATTGATGTTGCCCGATTCTCAGATCTACCCAATATGCATACAAATTATCACGAGACACGATAAAAAACAAAATACTCTCTGTGTACCAAATTTCATTACAATCGCTTTAGTAGTGTAATTTTGCGTGAAAGCGAGACCGACAGACCGATAGAGATACTTTTGCATTCATAATATTAGTATGGATACTTACCATATCTTCATCGGTAGCGTAATCACTACCATTCGAGAAACTGAAGCCAGTATGAACTGGGTTGTCAATAAATATCAACGAATAGTCTATTCCCCAATGAATTGGTCGTTTTTCAACTGAAATGTGAGAATAAGTGACAATAATGTTAATTTATTCATTCTGTAGGTGTCAAAAGGGATCTAGGATATCTATTTACCTGTATTTCCATCAGTTCTAAAAGGACCTATTTCATAAAAGAGCCCGAATAGGGAAGAGCCCCCTGGTCCACCTTGCAGCCAAACAAGCAATGGTGCGTCCTCTGAAGGAACTTGAGCGGGGAAGTACCAGAAGAACAAGTTCCAGTAATGTGTCTTGTTAACGGTGAAGTACCCAGCATGACTGTTGACGCCGGCGAACAGGCTCGGGTCGACCGCGGAGAGGTGTTTCGCTTTCTCTGTTCCTCCTTTCTCTATATACGGTGTTAGAATGAGAGGCCCTTCATCGGAATGATCTTGCAGTACGACACCGGCTAGAACATTTGTACTGAAAAGCGTAGAACACTTATTAACGAATACGAAATAATAATTTGAAATAAACAATTATCTATTGACTTACTAAAGCAAGGGTAATATGTAGACCAGTGCAAACATGGTTGGTAATTAACGGTTAATCTTATGGAAAATCATATTTATAATTTTACAATGCTAGTTTAAAAATGCCTTTGTTATTCATTTTAGTACCACATAAAATGCTCATGGTAAAAATGTATAAATAATTATACTTTTGATATAATTTTTGTCATAGTTTGCAGTTAAGGGAATCGCAGCTATTTAGCGATAAACTTACTTAATGGTTGTTACTCTATCTAATAATGTTTCTATATCATTACAATATATGGTGTTGACTGTTTGTTATTATAATATACTACTAAAAAGAAATACATATTTTTTAAATTTCTTTCTATTATCTTTTTCCAAGAAGCTGTTAATTTGGACGTGTTCTAGTTCCGTTTGCAGTTTAATTTAGTTTTTGGTTTATTCAAATGGATATTATGATAAACGTAAATTACTACTAAAGTGGACCGATATATTTTCACATTTTTTTGTTTCATTGTTAATGTCTATTCATTTAAAGTTATGTACTTCTTTTTAATATTTTTTCCAAATACTTATTAACTGACGGTTCTTCAGCCATCATTCTTTAATCACATTAGGCATCATGGAAATAGGTGCATCATGTATACGGCTACGCGTTGCCACGCATCAACCAAACCAGGAGGTCTTACAAGGCTCTTCATTTTCAGTCATTAAAAGTCTGACACCACCCACTACTTTTACTAAGTAGGTATCCATGAGAATACCCTAATGGATGCTGTTTTTCCCCAAGGAGGATAAATGCTCAGTAATGTATTTACTGCAACAAGTGACATGCGTCTGGAATGGTGACGTCAGATACAATTATAGTCTAGTTCAGCTGCTACGTAAGTGCTTTGTAATGCCTACTACTTGGAATAAGCCCCGACAATTCTAGGTATTTCTATGTCTTGCGTAACATTTACACACATATCGGGGATTTCATGGAATATTGCATATGTAATATAATATATATAATATAATATAATATAATATATAATATCCTGGGACAACTCACACACGGTTATCTGATCCCAAGCTAAGCAGAGCTTGTGTTTTGGTAACCAGACAACTGATAAACTTACTTATATATTTCTAAATACATACATATTATAGATAAATTACACCCAGACACCCGAACAAATGATCATGCTCATCACACAACAGTTGTCCTGGGCGGGAATCGAACCCACGACCTCCGGTATAGCAGTCAGGGTCGCTAACCACTAGACCAATAGGCCCGCCCGTAATAGTTGTACTTTGTAGGCAGACGTTCTGAATGTTATATTGACAATTATTGAAATACGTACAGATATATGTATCTCCGGTAGCAGGGATCGGAGAAGCATTTCGGTGGGTTTCGCCAGTAGGTCGGACAAATCCGTCCACCGTCTCACAAGTCAAAATTAAATGTAGAATATAACCTGAAACAAGAAAAGGTATGTATGGTACGTATGTACATAGGTATATTGTCCTCTTAGTACAATACTTTTTAACCTCCGACGCTAAATACGGTTTCGGATCTAATAAGTTTTACGTGTCTGTCTATCTGTGGCATCACAGTTTCCAAACGGATTGAGTTTGATTCAAATCAGTAGAGCCATTTCAAAGCTGTAGGGGTGAGTTTTTACACACAAAAACGAAAATATTTGAATTGTTAATAAATGAGAAATTAAATGATCATTTTAAGAGATTATTAGATTACAGTCGTTGAATACCTTAGATTGTAAAACAGTAAATTGAGTAAAATAGATATTATCACGTGTGTAAAAATACAACGCCCTTTCATATTTTTACTTCAGTTGGTACAGTCCCTGTTACGCATCCCGGGACCTTTTAAACGAATATAAAATTCACAAAGTAGATGCAAATTCCCCGACTTGTTCCCTATAGTAACAGTTTACAACATGATTCGAGTTTATTATATAAAAGCAATCTCCGGAGAGCGGTCGACTGGATGTTATGATACACAGCATATTTTCAGTAATATTTATTGTTGTAATCTGAGTCCCGACCGTATTTCATCTTTATCGAGAGTATTGGGGACCCGATCGAACCCACGTGGGCCGAATCGATTGCTTCATAAAATAAACTAAACGTTATTTGTATTTATTTTAGAAGTACATACTTTTGACCGCTGTGTTTTATTTTTTATTCTAAAGCTTTTTTTTTGTTTCTGATCCTCAGATTTGCTTTTTCATTTATGCTTAGTTTTTTACAGTTTGCTTGTGACTATTAATAAATTGTTTTCTTGTAAGTAATTATTCTCTACTAGGGATGGAAATAAGAAGCTAGTGTGTCTTTTATTGGAATAAATAAATAATATCAAAATTTGTACTGTTATTTAGAGGACATGGAATGGGAATATGGGGTAACACGTGAGAAATTTATTTTTACGACATCATTTTCACAAGGATAAAGATGAACAAATAAGTTAATCGAATGACAACGCAATAGATTCTTGTTTATTTACCTATCTATAAGTAAATGGGTTTGACGCAAGATACTCTTAATTTACATAGCTACTGTGACGGTGACAAATAGACGTTATCCAAGACTAGTACGTAAGACAGCTTATAGTAAACGTAGATTGTTAACGTTAGACGTGATTCATTATTAAATGATATAATGTTTATTTCAAAATCAAAATCAAAAATAAGTTATTCAAATTAGGCTTCTAAGAAGCACTTTTTGAAGGCCAGGTTACATTGGACAGCACCCAGTTTCGCCCACCCTTCACCGCCTCCTAAGTGCTTTTGCTGTGAGAGAAGAAACGGCGCAACAAACTCTCCAGCAGTACTCTGTCTTTCCGTTTACTTTTATTTTTCTTTATTTATCAAGGTATATTTGAATACTTGTAACAATTGCGCGAGTCGTTTCGGACCCAAACGGAGTCTTTAATCATGAGCTGATGTTACAGAGGACTTGAAACCTTAAAATTTATACAATTTAAAAAAAAACTTTTTTATACCTACATATATGACATGATATTGTATTTATCTTTGTTGATATTGTCTTAAGTTCAAAATATTGACGACTTCATTATTAGTATAAACAAAAACCTTGCTGTTGGTGGCTTTTATCGCTTTTTAAGGTAATTACAAACTTTCATTACAACAACACAAGTGACGGGTCACTTTTACGCTTTTCCGTGTCACAACAGATGTATTGGAAAACCAGTTTTAGTAAATATTTCGTTCGAATAGCTCTCTGAGTGCGTCGGGTCGTGGGTCGCTTTGTTGCGAACACAACAGTTGCATCCGCAAATATTGACGTTTCGTAGTGCTGTCATGCCCTTTTTGATTTACTGTTCAATCTTTTTTCTTTTATACCTTTTTTTTCTGTCAAACCAATGTTTTATCAGAGGCGCGCGTTTTGAAAGGATACAAAGCGTACATTTTAACTTCTGTATTCATTTGTTTTTTGAAGCTGTTCGATATTTTTGGAAGCCTTTTGAATTACGAACGTGTGTTGCATTTGTGTCATGGAATATAAATATGTGGAAGGAAGTGCCATTTAGGCTATACAAAGTGCCGTAATAGAATTAGAAGAGGAAAATAAATTACTAATTTAAGAAATAGCCACCAGCTTTTTTTCAAAAGACCGGCAACGCAGTGCGGCTCCTCTGGTATTGCATGTGTCCATGGGCGGCGGTAATAGCTTAGCATCAGGCGATCCGTCTGCCCACTATCTCGTCAACAATCCAACACCAGATTACTCTCTCAGACCTCTTTTAATAAAAAAAAGTTATATTTCCAAGTAATAGATACTTTTCAGCATGAAATAATGACGCACCATGACGAATGCGTATGATTTCATCGTTGACAAACATTTTGTGATGAAATATTTCATGAAACCACAAAGCTATTGGATTACCTTAAATGGCATGTTTCAACTACCTGGCTTGGTAACTATGTATATATCCTTAAAGAATATCATAAACTTATGTCATTCTCCAATCCCTCCTGCTTTTGGAGGTCCAGACAAAACTGGTTGCCATAGAAATGTGTACTTTGTGGTGTGGAAAAAAGGTTTGAATTTGGGGTATGGTGCCTAATATCACTGATCTGAGCGGTCTATCACCACGTCTAGTAATATCATGTCGGATGCGGAGGAGTCATGCCCCTCACCGCTATGTTTTATGCTGTCACGCTTAAACAAGAATAATAAATAAATAATATTAATTCAAGATGTGTTGGTAGATCCTCTGAACTCAATCAGCAAAATATTTGCTTATTGTTTAAATGAACTGTGTTGCTAAGTGTTTACTGTTTACTAGTTTTTTAAATTTTGACAATAGGCCAGAAAATATAGAATGTTCTGCATTTCCTTATAAAAAATCTGAGTTTTCTTCAAGAATTTAGACTGTTTCCAGAAGTAATTTCAGGCTGGCTGAGCTGTTTAGAAAAACAGTCGAAAAATTATAAAATTAATAAAGTAGAACAACACCGAGCTGTTTATAAATTTATCCTCTGTGGCAATGGCAATTTGTAATAAACGTAATAATATTATACCAAACAATTATTTCTCAAGTTATCTCAGGGGAAGGCAAACAATATTCCACTTAAGGACTGATTTGAGTAATTATAGTAATTCAAGGATTTTACTGTGTATTTACTAAATAAACAATATGTTTATTTAATATGTTATAGGGATAATACCACGCAATACAAACAATTATTTTATCGGTGTAACCTACTTAGTAGGTAAATACGCCAGAGGATGCACTTTACTAATTTGCCGTTTATTTATAGAAATAACTTAGAAATGCAGTATCAGACATTATTGATTTAATCCTCTACTTATAATTTTGTTGGTATCGCAATATTTACGAGCATAAAATCTTCGTCAATTCTGTTTATTTTTAAGTACCTATTTAATGTGAGATATATATTGTTTAAATAATTTTAGATATAAGATTAATTTGCTGCGCCCTACAGGGTCCACAAATGCTCTAACCCATTTTGTAACATCTGTGTAAACATTGTGGAATGCAAATAAATAACATGAATATGAAAATCAGAGATCGGTTATAATTTCTACCAGCTATCGCTAGAAAATTAGTAAAATGATTTAAGTTAATAAGTCAAAGTGACGTGACTTGTCTAATAATATTCCACAACTTTCACGAAACTGCCATCTAGTATTGAATCTCAATCTTGTAGGTGCTCAGTGTTCTATACAACTGATAAACATACTTATGTATAAATATAAATAAATAATGTAGATAAATTACACCCAGACACAGATCACACGATCCTGCTCGTCGTACAAAGATGTGGACCGGGTGGGAATCGAACCCAAGACCTATAGCAGTCAGATCCACTAACTGCTAGACCGACAGTCCATTCATATCCATAAATTACAGCAATTTAAGCAGCGCCAACGCCTGACAGTCGTCATGGCGACTGGTTTAGTTCCGGTTGCTCTCAAGTTCATAGCATGTGGTACAAGTGACCAGTCTTCTTGGAAAAAGTTCAGAAATGTGGGCAACCTTTGTACGCACATCAGTTTGATAGAGTCGGCAGAGATCGTTAATCGGGATGAATAATATTTACTACTTGTAAATGTAGTCATATTCCCAAAAGCAATAAATGTGTCGACTTTAATTTCAATATTTATATACATTGTTCGTAAATCCGTAGATCCCTTTCCAGCTGTTTAAATATAAAACAGTTAATTTAAGACTATCGAACAGGGTAGTATTTTTGTAAGAGCCATAGCATTTGGGAGGGATTTCACTCATGCCTCTTTGTTTAAAACAAACAAATGAGCGTTTCTTTTTAAATGATTCATTTCATGTAAAGGATATTGCTATACATATTATAAGGAAATATTTGCTAACGAAACAGTATATAAAGTCCCAGTTACTGAGGGTCTGTCATAGTGCTCATCCGGGCATCGGTCTTTCAACACATTCATAAATACAATTATGTATTCAAATATGTGTTCGAAGATTGTCCTGTGCCTGGCTCTGATTGCCTGCATTGACGCCTACATCATCAAGCATCAAGTGCCTTTATCACCGAAGGGCATGGTCGTGGAGATCACAGTGAAGGACGAGGGTGATGGACACCCGCTGTCTGCGATGAAGTTGACATCGAAGAGGAAACAACAGCCTGGTGATGTCAGCGGCCGAAGCTTCTTCAGAAGTGCCTCAGCATCCCAGAGTGCCGGCAGAGCACGTGCCAGTGTTGGAGAATCGTAACGGGATCCGTTTGGGCGCTTGCCCCATTGGCTACACCGGAAAGGCCGGGTTCTGCTTCCCCACCGGCGACTCTTAAATGAAAACCTTTGAACCTCTTATTTCGATAACATCTGACATCTTGCTCCATACATATTGAATAAATTCAATTTACAACATTTTGTTTTTTTTTCTGATACTTGTATGTCAAGTTGTAAAAACTATAGATGTGACTGTACCTTATTGGTAGTATAAGCAGTTCACATCTTTTCCCTGCTAACACGGAGCTAAATCGAAAGCTTACAGTCTACCCAATATGCAAGGCTATGAAAGCTTAAAGGTTAACTTTAAAACTAAGAGACTTTTACTAAACTTCGAAGTGAAGAAACTTTGCTGTGACTTCTAGTAACTTTTTACGGTTACTTAAATTCGGAGTAAATTAATTAGTCATTTAACAGTAGTTCAACGCCCTGGTAAGGACACCATGGTGATCAAACTTAAACATATTCTTATAATAGAATTAAGTTGTAATTAATTGATGTTAATATTGTTTAATTGTAAGTATTTTAATTTTTGTGTTATAAATGACACATAAAATCTCGAGGACGACGGAGAATAGAGAAACAATAGGAAAATGGGGGCCATATTCTGCAGCGTGTCATTACTAGTCAGAGTAATGCAGATAAAGGTTTATACATACTTCTAGATGTACGTGAACCTATTGTTTTAAGTTAAGGCCCCAGTTTCTTTGGCTTATAAGTGAATCCTTTCCTTCCTTTTTCCTCAAGTAAATTTTGTAAGAGTGATTCATACCTAAATGATACAATACATTGCTTAGGAGTATTTGTATATCCCGATAAATACGAATGAGTAACCATTTTATTAGTCTTTGTTTCATAATGCTTTGGGAGGCCAACTTACCCTTGAAAATGGCTATAATGGTATAAAGGATTAGACCTTAGCAGTTTTTGGGCAAAGTAGCAAAGTTCAGCCGCTGCGTTGGTAGTCATGTTTAACGGTGTTCTTCATGGAGTTGCATTATTAAGTACTATGTTTAGAGTTGGGTTAAGAGAGTAAAAAAGAGTTCATTAGTAGTTAACTGTGTCATTTCGTGATAAATAGTTTCTTGAACATTGTAGGTGATAAGGCGGTTTTACAACCTTTAAAGATGATAGAAAAAGGACAAAGGTAAAGGTAAGGAAATATTTTGTTCATAAATCGTTTGTCTTTCATTTTTTGCTAAAGACTAATTTGTATAAAACTTGCGTTTGTATAAAATGTCAATTACCCCGAAAGTAGTAGTCACGCCACATATCTCCGAGAGCTAACCCGGATCAAATCGTTCAAATGTATTGAATTGACATGACAAAAACCCCATCACATGTCGATATAGAATGCCATTCTCATGCATAAGTTGCCTACAGGCCGCGTAGTTTTTGTTTACTCATCTTTTCAAAAAGATCCAATTAAAAGGAAACTTTACTACATAATTAAACATTCGATTAGCTTTACAATGCTTGTCTTTTGTAAGAAAAAGGTGCAAGATACATATTTTGTCTTTTATCGCTATTTTGGTACCAATCTTTGTAGAAACATTCAGTTACATGGCAAAAAAAATTTATCGTTCAATATCATGAAATTATCATCATATCAATATTTTTATGATCCCCTACGATGGTTTGATAGCTGACATCCAGGGACCGGACAACCCCACTTTAGAGTTAAGCCGTTTGACAGGGTAACCCGTACACGGGGTAACTCATATCGCAGTGTTACCTTTTGTTCGAGTTACATCCTCGAAACCCAGCGAAATGGTTAACACCTTCATTATGGTAACCACGTGAAGGGGTTAACCCCTTCAATAACTTAACCCTTTGAAGTGGTTACCTTCACGAAAGGCTTTTATTCGTGTTACCCTGAATTACCCACTAAACTTGAGCTGCATACTTGCACCCTAGCGGCCCCTCATTGCTTTACTAAGACTACAGCTTATTTTCTTCTATCGCCGACGCGTCGCGCCGCGACTCGCGCCTCTCGGACAAACTACCTACGCGCGAAACGTCATATAGGTAACTAGCTGTTGCCCGCGACTTCGTCCGCGTGGTTAGAAGATATAAGTTAGGAATTTTTGAACGAAAGCCCTCGAAGATTAATATTTTTCCCCGTATTTGCCACATTTTCCATTAAATCTTCGCTCCTATTAGTTGCAGCGTAATTTTATATACCTAGCCTAAAACCTTCCTCGATTATTGGTCTATTGAACACAAAATGAGATCAAATTTTTTAGATGAAATTATTTATAATAATTTAAAAAAGAAAGGAAGAAGAAGTGTGGAAGAGTAAGGGGGAGGCCTTTGCCCAGCAGTGGGATCTAAAACAGGCTATATAAAAAAAAAAAATTAAAAAAAAATCGAATACAAGTTTTTTTTCATTTTTTGCATTTTCTGAGAAGATTTGACGGGTGAATTTTCGATTGAAAATTAGAGTGTTTTTTTATATTAATTCAAAATAAGGT
Organism: Trichoplusia ni; assembly: GCF_003590095.1. Classification (NCBI taxonomy): domain Eukaryota; kingdom Metazoa; phylum Arthropoda; class Insecta; order Lepidoptera; family Noctuidae; genus Trichoplusia; species Trichoplusia ni. The sequence goes on from NC_039500.1 coordinate 540,498, forward strand.
GAAAAAATAAATATTTTTAATCAAATAAATTACAGCGTATTTGGGACACAAAAAAGTAAGTTTTCACCAAATTTCGTTACAAAAATAAATTTTTGTAAAAGATAAAAATAAAAAACCACAATCTTGGTTTTTTAGATTTTTCACATAAATTTTGAGGTTATGTGAAAAAAATGTAAACACAAAAGTTTTAGATCTTTTTCTTTTAGAACTTTGCCATTTGACTTTTTTCGATACGAATTTTAGTTTTGCCGGAAATCGATAAAAACCGTTTTTTACTCTTCAAACGTCACTCCCACCCCCTTCCCGACCTTAGATCACCCGTAAATTATTTTTCCTTTCATTTTTATAATATTCCCCTCCGTTTCTAATGGGTTTCATCCTACTATTTTTTTTTTGGTTTTAAAAATTATCGACCCTGGTCTACAAGTATAGACACGAAAAATATATATCACAACGTTTGAAAAGTGCGACAAGCAAAATTAAACTGTAAGATCATATCCACAATGATTTTTATTCCATGTTTACAAGTCGCTCGGTAAATGCAACAATGGCGCCGCTGGGCGGTAAGATGTCACGTGCGCTCGTGGTTATACTATTTTCAAACTAATGTCTAAGACAAAGAGTGCATATTGCATTGTCTTAGGTTGGAGTGGGTTACCCTGTTACAGTGTTACAGGGTAGTAAAGGGTAACCTGTTCGGAACAGGGTTACAGTAATCCGTTCGAAGGTGTAACATTTGTCATAGGGTTTTTTCTTGAAGCGCTTAAAAAAACCCCTTCAAAAACCCTTTCAATGAGTATCCGGCCGGTCCCTGCTGACATCTAAAATGCTTTTTGTTTGAAAATACAGCGACAGTTGCTTGTCCTAGACGGGTATCCAACCCGCGACACGTCGCCGCAGTGTAGGTATCCGGTCCTCCTCTTGGGTCAACTATACCTATTGAGTTGCATCTAACATAAGGCAGCCCCTAGTGAGATGGCGAGACGATACATGCAACAAAAAATGGACAGAAGAAGCCATAGAAGGAATCTAGTGGAAGAATCAAACGAAAGCCATTGCCCTGCAGAAAACCAAAATAAACTTATTTCGTTTCTGTAGCACAACAATTTTCATAGTTCTGTTAAAGAAGTCCCACAGCGTTTTAAACAAATTTCCTTATATCATTCACCGTGATTAATGTAAATGAAATGCACAATTAAACTAACCTACCTTAGTAAAAGGACATTTATTTACGAGGATTGCGCGCCCTGATTCCCGTACTTCTAAGTAATGAGCGTTATGACGCAACTATACTCATCTACGGTGAATAATAAACCTGATGACTGAGTAACAGAAGGAAACCCAAATGCACTCGTACTTGATAGTGACGTCAATTAAAAACAATATAAATTGATCACACTGGACACTTCTCCCATAGTCCTCAACCAGGCGGCGGTCGTTCAACACATTCATAAATACAATTATGTATTCAAATATGTGTTCGAAGATTGTCCTGTGCCTGGCTCTGATTGCCTGCATCGACGCCTACATCATCAAGCATCAAATGCCTTTATCACCGAAGGGCATGGTCGTGGAGATTACAGTGAAGGCCGAGGGTGATGGACACCCGCTGTCTGCGATGAAGGTTGACATCGAAGAGGAAGACAACAGTCTGGTGACGTCAGTGGCTGAAGCTTCTTCAGAAGTGCCTCAGCATCCCAGAAAGCTGCCAGAAAACGTACCAACATTGGAGAATCGTAACGGAATTAATGTGGGAAAATGCCCGGTAGGCTACAGGAAGTACCGCGAATTCTGTTACCCGACCGACGAATAGTGTTTTTAAACGCATCGTCAATGATACTTCTGTACCTGTTCCCTCAGATGTTCATTAATAAAGTCGTTGAATATTAAAACTTTTGTTTCTTTTTTAAATTTAGGAGGCTTAATTTGTAGTTTGATATTTCCTTACGTCCATTTGTTTTTGTCCGTGCCTAGCACTCTTAAATAGTATCTTGAATAATGAAAACTGAAATAACGCATTGAGAGAAGTATACGTAAGGGAAATTTTAGTACATTGACTTGACATAAAGGGACAAAAATCTGGTCAAAATGTGACATGGACTCGTAACACAGAGGATTACGCTAAAATAGGCGAATGAAAGAAACTTTGAAACGAAAGGCTATGACTATTCTTTTAGATTAGGGACGTAATTTTGACGTGCATATAACCTCAACATATTTGACCTCAGCCTCAAAACTCGGAGTATTACCTTATCTACCAGTCCTGGTTTCGTCATGCCCTTTGTCAGTAGTGTCATATAGTAAAATGATTTTAAAACAACATTGTTAAAGTCATATTCGTACTTGCCTGCGTTTAGTTCGAACGTGTATCTCTACATATAAATCACAAGCCTGTTTAGACAGCTTCTTAAACTATGCATTATTAAGTAAATAAATAATTTAATGAATCAAATTTGACACAATAGCGGACTATAAAAAAATAAGATTAAATAATAGCCTTAAATCTCGAAAGTAATGTTCTAATAACATGAGCGCAACTGTATTTATTAAGATTCTGTCGACAACAGGAAAAAGAGAGGCAGATGCAAATTAGTTTTATCATGGCTAAAAATAAACAGAATTTGTTAAAGTTTAATAGCTGGTTGTAGTATTCAATAAATAAATTATTTTATGGATCTATGATCAAAAAACCGGTCAAGTGCGAGTCAGAGTTGCGACACCAAGGGTTCTGTACAAATAAAACAAATCTGCAAACTGAATTCGTCATCAAATAAATGAATGACTGCAACAAAATTATGTTGCTTAAATTCGATCTATTTCTACAGAAAAATATTTTTTTGTAACGTAAACAAATAATCTGTGAAAGTGGCAAATTTCTGGCTAAAGGTGTATAAGATACAGCATCTTATAATAATCTGTGATAATGATGAATACGATACATATATTATGTTGTAAATTTCTGAACCTTTTTTAAAGGTCCATCCCCAAGATCCAGAACCTGCTGAATTGAAGTCAGATTTAAATATATTAGTCGCGAATCGTTATTTTTTAATATGACAAAAACCTGTTTGATCAATGAGACGTTTTGTTTCAAATATGTCTTTATATAATATTTTGTCAATCAGTCTGTCAATCAGCAGGCATTCCGCAAACTGGTTTGGTTTTTGATTTAGTTTTTAATTTGGCCTTGAAATGGTACTATCCAAGATCGAGTAGATCCAGAGTGTCCGCGTCGTTTAGCTTTATCGTGACATAGTTCCAACTCTTACCGCTACACAAATTCGCGCTAGGGTCGCATTGCAAACTCGATTCTGGCAGGAGTGAGCCTTCTTTCTTATAATTGCCTTCAGCAAACCTAACAGTCTTAAATGTTCGCTTGTCTTTAATTGAATTTTATCAAAACTTTTGATGACATCAAATAGATTATATTTACGTTTTGAGTGATTACGACAATTATACTGTGTGTTGAATTACTATTGTTTTTTTTTGTCATAATGCGATTCTATATCAGTTTTACAATTGTCTTAAGACACATTGACTTTAATAACATTGGAATCTGTATTTTAGAGTTCCTCTACTACTTACAAAATTAATATACCCAATTGAGAATGAATTAAAAGGCCACATTAGTTAAATAAGCTGTACTAATCAGATTCCAGTTCATTTATGTTAAAAATAAAGTCCATGTATCGTGTACTTTATACCTGATCTAAAAGGAATCATTTAATAACATTATGTTAACATTGAAACGGAATAATTCAGGAAAAATAAATCGGTACATGACATGTTTTCATTATCTTTACTATTCTATTATATTCTCGCGCAAGAATTGTTTATTTGTTGCATAATTGTCAAAAGGAACTCTAGTCTTATTAATATAAATGTCCTTCCTTTGAGCAGACTTATTAGTTCTATTATACGGGGAATATTTACATTGCCCACACTGTATCCAATCGTATAAACAATCTCTTATAAAAACAACTTTAGAACTGAGAAAAGCTATACACAACCAGACTCATCCCGTACGGATTCCTATCGCCATAAATCATGCAGAGAAGAAATAGATACGAAACTCGTGCCATTTAATTCAATTCAGTCTTGACTGGTTTTTCACAATACTCCGACGAGCGTCGTCATCAAGTGATTCAACGGTCTCCGGGGGAATGCTCGCATGCGTAATGAAGGAAACACGTCTAGAACGAGCCTTTCGAACGCGATACGTATAAAAGCATTACAGTAGCAGCTTGCAGACATTAGTTATCTGACTGGCAGCCGAACAACGTAAAAGTACAAAAATGGATTCAAATATGTGTGTAAAGATTGCGATCTGCCTGGCTATGATCGCGAGCATCGATTGCCTTGTGGTAAAACAACAAGAAGTCCCGTTATTACCTGAAGGCCTGACAGTGGAAGTTTTAGTGAGGAATAAGGGAGACAAAAATGTGGTGTCTACAATGAAGATTGATATCGACGAAATGAACAAGAAGGTTTTGCTGTCGATGGTTGAGGAGGAGAAGAAGGTTTTGGTGTCGCGAGTGGCAAAAGATGTGTCGGAGATGACGACGGATGAATTTGTGCCAACAGTGGGCAGCCGGCATGGGATCCGGGTTGGCGCGTGCCCGCTCGGATACACCCGGCGAGGCGGGTTCTGCTTCCCTAACGACGACTACTAATTTGGAATCTAGGAGATTGCATGTTTCATCGAATTGCAATAGAGAACGCCAAAAATATAAAGATATCCTTTTCGAAAAGTGATGCGACTTTGACTTGTCAGTTCAGTTCATTGTAGTGATTTATTTGAGTCAGTGCTCGAAAAAATATTAACTTGCTTACCAGCACATGTTATACCCACTGTTCATGTTTGTTCGTTACAAGACTTATCAGGGATGTGATATATTAGTTTAGTTATTTATTGTTAAATAAACTGTTTTATTCATACTTGAATGTTTTTTTATACCATATTTTTGTAAATGTAGCTTTGTTCCCACCTAGAGCAGTGAAATTGTGGATCGTTTCATTGTTTAAGAAATGCTAGTAAATTAAACACTGTAGGGGCGATCCCTACAAGTCCCGCGTGAGTAATCCTTGTGGTAACATAAAACAATTATTACAATCTAATAGAACACGATAATATTTCGTCGCGTACCTAGGAACATGATAAACACACATCTTATATATTCATAAATGCCTGTCTATGTAAGGTCGTCTTATACCAAAGATAAAATTCTTAACAACGTTATGAAATTATCGTTGAACATTAAAACTTTAGGTAAAACAAATTCTTTTTTTATCCCATTTGATGAGGATGAAAAAAAAAATCAATTCGCACTTGACCCGTTTTGAAAACCGACATCGAGTGATTCAGTATCCACCACTACAGGATAACATGATGTAATACAGGAAACTCCTCTGCTACGTATCTATCGAAACACCGTACCAAAACCTACATATATAAGCATTACAACAATAGGACCGCAAGCATTAGTTATCTTGCGACCGAACCACATAATCCAACATACAAAATGTATGTGAAAATTGTTCTCTGGCTGGCTCTTTTAGCGTGCATCGATGGCCGTATTATAAAACTAAAAGAAACACCTTTAACAAGTGAAGGACTGACTCTGGATATTATAGTGAGAAATAAAGGTGACAGAAATGTAGTGTCTACTTTGAATATCGATGTCGATGAAGTGGCAAAGAAAGTTTCGATGTCGATGATAGAGGAGACGCCGAAGCCTGCGCCAATGCTGAAGAGTGTTGTTGTGATACCGACAGACGTGCCTACTATAAACGATAGATTCCTGATCAAAGCTCCACGCTGCCCGGCAGGTTATCATAAACGAGGCGGATTCTGCTTCCCAAGCGAAGATTATTAATCATAATAGTAATATTATAATTTTCTCACAATACCCTTTTAGTGATCTGAAATCTTCATTGTCTTATTTATTTATTGTTTGTGAAACAATTAAATGTGTATAATCTAATAAATAATGATTGTCCTATATTTTGTGTTTTTTATTTCATAAGTATAAACCTTGTATGTTTGAGTGATGTTAGTTTTGGTAATAGAACGGTTGTATTTCTTTCTTATCCTTGTGTTAAAATTGAACAAAATAATATAAAAAGTTATTAACCTAATTAAATTATTTTTTAAACAATGGAATGAATGAAGAAAATATAATTTGACCATGATAATGGCAACTAGCGCCGTATTATCAAAATCTAAATAATTACAAAGATATTTTAGGTTCTAATATATATTATATTAATACATGTTCTTATCAAAGGATGTAAATGGAAATGGACATTATGGACTTATGGAAAATTTCCTAACAGATCAAAATGCAGTCAACAAATCGAATATAACCTTCGGGATGGACTTGAGATCCGAGATATTCTGCATGTGACTTGAATGTTTGTGAAAACCCCGCAACACAGGAAAATTCCTTATTGCGTTAGTATTTTCTGTCCGAAGAAAGAAAATAAAAGCATCCTACCTTTAAACCCTGACATTTTGTCACGCCTTCTCATTATTGCAGCTTGTGCCTTATATGTATAGCCAAGTCATTCATAGGACTAATTTAACGTACATCATCATTCATTCAATAACTGATGTACAGATTACCTGCTTTATTTCAATAAGTCTTGTTAGGGGTAAGTAGCCACGTGCAGGCGAGTAGTTATGTAATTATCATTGTACCTACGCATACCAAAAGCAGATCTGGTTGTTTAATTTACTGGATCAGGAAATTAACCGATATAGAAACAACAATACCTACCAATAATATTCTCGTTATAATTACACATTTTGGGCAGGAACTATAAAGAAGGACTATTCACTTAAAATTGGATTATATAACAAGGAAGTAGTGTCACTGTTTAATAACTTGATGCGATGTAGCTTACTTAAGGCCTTTACATCTATTGCAGACGATATACGTTGTCTGTACGACAACGCCTTTGGTGACAAAACAGACCGATGCGAGAGCGACATATCTTACCACAGGCGATGTAGCTACACATTAGGGAAATACCTACATATATTTATTTATATCTGGGAACACGGCAGCTTTGCTGCCAAGTCCAGCAAAATAGCGGGGTGTATAGTCGTTTCGCACCGTGGTATGAACCGCGGTATGAATCGCCCAAGAGCTCTTTTTGAATGTGTCCTTTCGCACCGCGGTTCGAAACGACCAAGAACTTTTGGTAATGGGTTGATTCGGACCACAATATAGGGAAAAAACATTTCTAATTTTGGATAGGTGAAGTCGGACAGAAGAGATGTAGTTTTTATTGACAACCAGGCACAAAATGATAAAAGATATCGTATGATGTTGATCAAACTGTGATTTTAAACTATTACCGTCTAACAAAAAAAAATATAGCTAATATTAATATACACTTGTTATACCATTTGATTGTACATATTTAACTAGTTATAAGTAAATTACAATGTAAATCATAATCTGTGATAAGCAAGTCTGCTTTAGGCTAATTATGTTGATGAAACTGACTGTACATATATTAAACATGATTTTTAAATCGCAAATTTTTTTACACTTACCACTTTTCTAATCGTCTGTCCAAATGATTAGAAATCTTTAATTATTTCTATGAGTTGAAATCAAGATACACGATATGATTATTAAGTACTTTCGCTCAGTGGTCCGAATCGACCCATTCCAAAATATACCTTGGGCTATTCGCACCGCTGCAACTACTGTGGTGTGAATCGACCTATTCAAAAATAGTACTTGGGCGATTCGGACCGCGGTTCGAATAACTCGTGGTGCGAAACGCCCCAAGACCCAAATAGCGGCTGTTTACGCCAAATTGTTTATCGATGAAGGTTGATAAGATCTTCTTTTTTTTTATTTTTAATACGGTATAAGTCTTGCTTGCTCGCTTCTAGTAGGTAAGTGGGTTCTTTACGGTGCTTCTCGTAATAATTATTAGTTTCTTGATGGTCTTACTATACCTACTCACTATACTTCCTTAAACATACATATGATAGAAAAATTATGCATCAAAGGCATTGCTAAAAGTAATATTGTATAGCATAACATTATATTTTGTTTTGGTGGTAGGCCTTCCGGGTTTGCCTGCAACTAAAGTAATAAAAATATTGTTGATGGTGTGTATTAGTTCCATTAAAGAACGCTGCTGACAATACAGAATAGAGCTAGTACTTACTCTACGACCAGATTCCATCTTAGATCATCATCTTCCTAATCTTTTCCCAACTATGTTGGGGGTCGGTTGCCTGTCCAATCGGATGCAGCTCAGTATCCGTGTTTTACAAGGAGTGACTGCCTAGCGGACCTCCTTAACCTAGTTACTTTGGCAACACGATGCCCCTTAGTTAGTCTGGTTGTCAGACTGTCTAGCTTCTGACTAACGTTAACGACGGTTAAAGATATTGTAAATAACAATAATTTAAAGTGACATCCGAAATATGGATTAACTCATTATGACATAGTTTGTCATCCATCCATGGACCGAGCGTATCAAGCGTATTTTAACCTGTAATCAATCACTTGTGCAGTTGTTGTTTAGCCACGAGCCTTCATAATAGGTATTGTTGTATTTTTGTTGCCACCCATAATGTTGCCGATTTGGAAAATAGTTATCGATTTCATTTCGAATATACGAGTAGTTTTATCCTCAAAGAGGCCTATATAAGTACAACTGTTAATTTATAAATCAGTTATTTAGCTTGTCCCGGAAATAAATACAGTACGAACAAAAATGTACGTAAAATTAGCGTTTTGCCTGGCTTTGTTGGTATGTGCTACTACTGGCTATAAGACGTCAAGAGAAGAAGACCAGACGTCGGACATGGAGCATTTGGATAGTTATGAAGAACATACTCGTTATCATGCTCCGTCTGAATTAGTAAATGCATTAATTTATTTTTCTATATTATTTGTATTTTACATTTTGATCGTGTCCCTCTTTGATTGATTTTGTTGTCAATGCAGATGTAACCTTGAATTATTATTAAATTATTTATGAGCTAGGAATGTGCATTTTTCTATTTTATTTGTAAAAAAAAACAATTAATGTATTGGTTTAAGCTCCGTTTCATTCTCCTACATTTCGCCATGGAATAACATGTTTATTTCTTATGTATCAAAATTGTGCGTTGTGTAGTGTAGTTGTTTCTTTTTCAACCGCCTTAAAAAGAAGGAGAATCTTTTTTCACTTGACTCAAAATAGCTGTCATTTTGTCCCAACAAAAGTTTTGTCAAGTTTGGCTTAGCATTTTTTTATTTGAAGTCGGTTGCATGTTTACTTCTTACAACAATATCACATACCAATAAGATTAAATAATTTTAAATATTGATATCAACAAGATTAGGGCAGATAAGAGGCGAATTGTTATGGAATAAAATACCCATATAAAGTTACGCTTAAATAATTTTGATGGCTTTTAATATTAGGCATTTGATAAGGTGAATATTTGTATACTCATTGATTTTACTCGTGCGTTTATCGTAAAACTACGCAAGTAATATTTATCTCAATCTAAAACAACTGCTATCCCGCAAGAAGTTATGAAAATAAGAAATAATATAATACCTTATGTCAGACATATATGGGCTCCCTCAGGGAAGTACTATGGGATCACTGAGCCCTCTACTTCAAAATCGTAAAATTTAGCCGTCTAATGGTAGATATTAATAATTACTATAAAAATATTAACAGAAACACAATCATATTAAATACTCAAAATGATTAGTAAATAATAGCTTTCTGATTTCGACATTTATTTTACTAAAATTTCAACGAAATAATTTAGGCACGCTTTATCCGGTATCACCAGAAATATTTTCCCTATTTTTGGGTCAAGGATAATTTTATTAATTATTATCAAACAGCAGCCTCACAGTTACATATACATTCCTGTAATTGCACAAGCTATTTATACCTAACTGGTTTTGTCCTGGCATTGTTACTGTAACTTTATTTTATTATACACAGTTACAAAACCAGAATTACGTTATGTCATAAAATCATTCAATCAATAGTTTCCTGTTAAGCAATTAGGTAAATCCCTGACACAAAAATATTCTTCTTCTTTTCATATGTTTTTGTTAGCTGATATTACCCGTTATCAGAGTTTTTAAACCACCCGTAGACCTGTGTCGTTGATAAACACGCTCAGGAACAATTTTAGGTGTTACGATGTTTCCTTATGATGTTTTCTTTTTCAGATTTTAGTAAGCGGTAATTACTATGAAACACGCAGATTAATTTGAAACTAAATTGGTGAGTGCCGGAATTTGAGTCTACGACTAATGACTTTGCCGTAGCTCGGTTTTACCAATTGGTTGTCATTGCATCGTACTCATCATAGTTTTATTGTTGATGTATTATTTCTATAATACTCAAAGCTCTTATCATCAATTAAAAATATACCTCAATTATTACTTTCAAAAAGTAATATAATAACGAAAAAAAACTAAAATATTAGTAAAGCCAGACTTGCATTAATGACGCAGCATGAATAGAGTATTTTAATCTTCTTGTCAATGGTATTAAATAATTAAAATCTGGTATTATGGCCGCCACCATTTCCAATACAGTCTGCATTTCATATTTCGAATAGTTTCGTGTTTCAGTTAAAATAAAATAAACCCTCGCTGAACGTTAAGCCGCTTGCCGATGTAATATTGCACGGTAGGTACAATTATGGAAAATATTTCATTTTGCTTTGTGGAGATTTGAATGTGCGCAGTTTCGATGTATTGTGAAGAGAATATATGAAATTTTACGTGTTTTTCACGTTTGTTATAAATACTCTATACAAATGTTTGGGAGGTCCTTAACCTATCCAACTTATTTTTACATTGTAGAACCTGAAAATGAAACTAAACAAGAAAAACCAATTTGAGTTTTTTATTGACTTCATATGAAAAAGTTTTTGTGATTTTATTTTTTTTTGTAGTTAGGACACACAGATTCATAGACTACGAATTTCTATTCAAAAAAATCGAGGTTAAGCTATGGTTGGTACGATAATGAATTTAATAGACAGCTAATTGTTTTTGCAATGTCATATTCTTTACAATCATTTTTGTGGAGCTCTTGTTTTGCGAGTTTGACTCATAATGAACTAGTTTTTTTTTTCAAACGACCTTAAAGTGCTTTGCAGTCTTAAGCAGTAGCCACTTCTCAATTGAAATCTGAGAGGTTCGAATAAATATTATGGAAAATTACACATGAATGACAAAGCGGAAATTTCAATTGGAATTTCGGATCAAAATTTGTTTTAATTTAGAGGGGAGACCTTGACTGTCATAGAGGAAACAAATAACATCCTACTATATTACTTGTATCTATAAATAAACCGTGTCAAATATTTCTTTGAATCGTGTTACCCGACTGTGCGGAGGAGAGTTCACTTGAGTAAACAGACACAAGTTTGGGACGAATGGTTAAATGTGTGATTTTAAAGTATAAAAAGAGGTGAATAGACAATCGGAATTTTAAAAGTTAATTATTGATTATGTTGGTCAGTCCTGTATTATCCATAGGGCACTTTAGGCCAGTGCCTAGGTGCCCACTATGACCAGGGACCCACCACCAAAGTAGGCATCTAAAAAAAAGCTGGTAACTTGAACCAAGGGGCCTCCACTCCCTTGTTTGCTCGGGGTCCCTAGGCCCCTAGATCCGGCCCTGATGTTGGTTTATATTCACAGAAAACTCTCTTTAAGTGCTATACTGAATATGTTAATAGACACTTAATATTTACCGTTGTGTGTAGTGTATAATGTTTTGTTGACAGATCTGACCACTGATGTAACTAAGACAACACATATTAATGAAGTCCTGACACTGATTGATTAGTTTATTGCACGTGCACAAATGACATGTGTTATGTGTGACACTCGATACAGTAGACACTAACACAAAAATCAGTCATAACGCCTTTAAAATAAATGTCATAATCGGGTGCAATTATAGACTATGCTGCATTGTTTGATTGTTTAAGGTTTCTTAATATTGTGTTAGTAAAATAAATAATATTAAAACGTTTTAACATACAATACAACAATACAACAGGTAAATATGTAACATGTTTCAGAGACATCCATTCTTGGTAGAGCAGCGCCATCTATGTCTTAGACTGTGAACTTATTGTGCGGCGTTCCTTAGCAAGGAACGCCGCACAATAAGTTCACAGTCAGGCAATCTTAGTTTCTGAGTAGATATGGACAAAATAATGTTTTTGGTACAAAATTAAGCTTACCACTATAGTTTTTATACACTCACTTTTCTTGTTTGTTTGTCGTTCGGGTTGGATATTTGGAGCAGGCTGTAATATTCAGGGAAGCTTCAAGCTCTATGACAATGCAGTTTAAAACTATAAAAATTGATGGACCGATTTTGATAAAAATTGAATGAAACGTCATTAAAAATGCGGGTTTTTAGATTTTGTAAATCTTTTTTTTTGGTAGATTCAAGAGTACCTATGGTGGAAAAAAATGTTCATCTTAGATGATTCTCTTGCACTTATAAAATAAAAACAAATAAAGTCTGCTAAGACAAGTGTTTGCTTTGTTGTATACTCTTTTTATGTCAGCTGATTAAAATTTGTTATCATCATTATATAATTGGCATCATGCTATAAGCCACCTTTTTCCTCTTTTAAGTATCCGGGTGTTTCCGAGCAATTTTATTGTCCAATTGGCATTAATTTATTCACTTGTCAAATGAATGCACCCTTTAATAGGATAATAAAACGGTATTCCCCTTTAACATTTTATCTCCGAACATAAATTGTGACCGACTCTTGAGTCATACCTCGGGACTATGTGTACATACTAAGAAAATATCCGAATTAATCACAGCAGCTCAGTGTCACATTAAAAATGTTAAGATACTTGTGAATCAGACATTCATTATAATGATATATTTTTAAGGAATAATGTTTTTCCAAAATTAAGAACTTCTGAATCATCTGTTAGTTCGTTGACTGTATAAAGTTTCCTTTAATTGTTCAGGTTACGGTGCGGCCTTTTGACCTTCGCAGATTACAAAATAGGTTAAGTTAATCCATCAAAAACCCATTGGTAGCAGATTTTCCTAGAATAGTGAATGTACATACTGGTTACATAGTGGTTTCTTAGGTTTACGCGAATATTAGACATTGAAATGAAACTACTTTTACGGATTTTATCGCGGTTTAATTTTAGATTTTAGTTCCCGACGTTTCGAAACCTTTGCAGGTATCATGGTCACGGGCAGACTGAGATGGCGTTCGTCTTGACAGGAGATGTTGCTCGTTCTACCTTCATATTTTAATTAATTATTTGTGGTCCGACCTACGCAGTATGAGCTCACTGTGTCTTGATGTCTTGCAGCGCAGCGCTGCAAATCGCGATAAAATCCGTAAAAGTAGTTTCATTTCAATACATACTGGTTATTGAATTTGCTAGAAATGAGAAAATATTCCCTTAGTTTTTGGTTGAGAAAAATCAACTAAGTGAAATTTTCTGAAGATGCAGGACTAAGAAATCCGCCAACAGGGCCTAAATTCCAGTATTTAAAATATGAAAAATTTGAAATGATTGGGATTAAAATGTCAGAAATCATATTTTTTTAGCATTTTTCCAACAAAATAATTGGGAATTCAGTACGGGGGGAACAGTGAATACAATGAATTTCCAAATATTGTGTTGCCCAAAAGCTTAAGAGAAAACAAATGAAAGGTTGGTATTCCATTAAAACAAAAGATTTTAGGAATATCATAATATATGCGGAATGTGTAATATACGAAGACCATTATAAGAAGACGATTATAAGAAGACCCATAAGACCATTTTTAATGAGATGCACAATAATTTACTCGATAGTTAAACGTAGCCCAAACGTTGTTATTTATAATCGTAATTGATATGTCATCAGGTACAGACAACCAAAATCAAAAATGGAGCACCTGGCAACGCGTCCCGTCGCCGTCATAACAAGCTATTTGTCACCACATTAATAGTCTCTTAGCACTGCTGCGCTGATTGAAGGAACACGTAACAGCTAATTGAATAACATAAGCATTTAAATTCAGCAGTCAAATACTACTAAAGATATGATATCTAGGCATTTACATTCAGCTGTCCAAAACTTGTCCAAAGATTTTGAACGTAAATAGAATTTTCTTACTTAAGAAATTATTTTACCAGAAGATTCCGAAATGTAAAGGTTTTCGCAGTCTTCTTGTAGGTACTTCTAATTCAGAAACGTGGTGTGCCGTTACTTTTATGGTTTTGAACATATATATGAAAAGAAAAAAAAAACCTGAAACCTCGAAGATATTTTTTGTCTGGTGTCTTCCCTTCATCTTTCCCTTCCTTCTGTCGTTCTTGGCTTCCAATATTAAATTTGTTCTCAAGACATTGTTCAAAATAATTTCCGATATTCGATACTTCTTGTTATAGGTATTAAGGATAATGTTAATGTTGTAATAATGTTTTCCATTTTCCGTAAACACAACTATTATGGAATATGATAATTGGCATTATCGAGTCAGAAACATTAAAAGATTCTTATATTCTTACGTTTTTTTCGGACTTTTGTTAATTATAAATTATTTCATGTCAAATATTCTTCCCAAGAGATAAGATAATTTTGACTGCTTACAATTTAAATAATTGAAGAACCTTTATAATAAAATAAAAACAAATATCACAAACAAATCGTAGAAGATTATGAAAGAAAAACATAACCTAATTCTTGCAGAAATCAAAATAGGATTCTATTTATAAACATATAATGTAACTATTAGTTCCTACGTCTATTCCTTTGTGCCGATATTGTCAGAAAAGAGAACCAATGGTTAATCCGGTGTCTCAGGAGAATTAAGTATTCAGAGTGAGTATGTTTTGGGTCCCGATACTGAGGCAAGTTCCCTATAAAGATGGATCTTCGTAGCCGATCCCCGAAGGACAAAAGAAAATGTTTTTGAATAGAAAGTAATGTTGTCATGTCCACTTGTGGATAAAGTGACAGGATTCAATTCTTATTACTGGTTGTCGACGTGACTTTCAAAAACTTATAGGGAGATAGATTTTTTTTATAATTTAAAAGTCATAGTTAAAGGCAGTACATAAGATCATCGTTTAGGAGAAATAGCTGTCCTCAACTAGAAATTAAAATTGTTTGAGAAAAATGAAGTAAAAACGCTTTTTGAATAATAATATTACGACTATGTGTTAGCACTACGTTTCCTTACGGTGCTTAGAATACAACTTTGCTCAAAGATGGCGTTGTTTAAAGATCTTTCTTGAGTGTTGACTACAAGAACTGTAAAATCACAAAACAATTTAAATGTAAAGCTTCTCAAAAATATTACCTTGCAAATGTGATTTATTACTTGCAAGACAATCACAAGATTCTGAGTACGCTTACAGTTAGTTTAGTTCTACTAAATTTCCCTAGATGTCGCTACTATGCGCTCCGTTAACAATTAAAACTCTTCTGCATTATTCGATATAAGGTAAAATGTATATTTTCTTCCTCAGGTTTTGTTATAACTACAACATTCGTTATAGTAATGATTAAGAATTTGTTTGTGGATATTTGATGTATTTTTATTTCATCAAGATTGAAAAACCGCCAAAAAGGATATCTGATTTAAAGGTTATATTTAATAAGTTTGTTTTTATTTGGAGTCAACTTTAAAACGTACATGATACGTCTTTTTGTGCACATGAGTTTGCTATTTAGTCTATAAAAAATAACTACAATACGTTTACTTGCTTAATGCTAATATTTCCTAATCTCAGAACTAGCAAAAAAAAACTACAATTATGTCTTCAAGTTTCACAATCATTATGACGACTGCTGAATTCAACAGTCAGTCACGACCTATCTACTTTGATAAATGTAAACTTGACGTGTGATGTGTTTTATTCGAGCTATTAAAAATGGAGCTTGTACTGTAAATAGACCGGTATACTCGAAACAGGAAGACGGGAAACGAAATACCGTGTATTTTTAGATGTGACATAGAAACAAAAAAACTGACTGTCACTGCGTTCGTTTTGGAACGAATAGAATATACATAGGAGTAGTTGAAATAATATCGGTCGTGTGTTGTGTTGGACTTTTTTTAATACGCGTATGTTATTAATGTATCCATGGAAGATAATTGTTTATCATTCTTTTTGTGTAGAGGTATGATCTACAAGTTTTCTACTTCTTCTCTCTAGATAGGTTGTGGTGGGTTTGAGTCTTTTTTGGATTCAGTTTAGTACTGCATTTTACTTAGAGTCTATCAAACCTATACAACTCATTTACAAGGAAACGTGTTGTTCACATTAGTGTTAAATTACAGTTTTATAGATCTAGATGAAATTTGGCAAAGGTTCATTCCCTGGATAATTACAACTTATCATATCTTAATAAATTAGTTGGACGAGAACTACCTGCGTGTAAAACGGCGGTGCTCAACAAGATCTCTATTGCTATTTATAGATGATAACAATGTCGGCAAAAATACGAAATATACATGTATACTACAACTACTTTTAAGTTGGGTCAAACTTAAAACGATGTGCAAGTTTGATAAAAGTCGGTTAAATAGTTTAGGGAGTCCATCACGGACAAACAACGTGACACGTTATTTATTTCTACTATGATTTAAACAACGAATCAACTCAACTTATTGCTGTCCAAAGGCTTTCCAAAAGTGTGTCACAACCCGGTGCTCCATCTCCTGCAGCCAGTACAAACCAACCTTTTTAAGATCGATTCATAGTTTCAATAGGTATATAATTATAACAATCGAATATTAAAGAGACATTTTCCGCACGTGCTAAATAATAAAATTACAATAAAGACATGCCTATATCAAAACGAGCTCTTTAATAATATAGCCGTTAGTTCTGTACAAGTGTCTGTCTGTTGCTATGACAACTCACTTCACGACATCGGATGAAAAGGGTAACCGTTCGATATAGACACAAGTGGGTATTTTTATTTGTTACACGACAATGACCCATTTCTACTATTTTCTATTCGGTTTAAGTGGCAACACTGGCTGCCGACGGATCTGAAGCGATTGTTTCTAAATGTTTCTTATTTTATTTTGTTTTGTTGTGTTGCCATGTTGTTTCCGTGTTTACTTTGATATCTTTATAGAGTACCACAGTGTATTTTACATTGACGAGGGTTTCAAACCAACCATATCGCGGAGTGATAGTTTTATTAAAAGTAAATTACACGTCTTCATGATATGTGTACTTAAGTTAGTTTTGGTACTGAGAATATTGTGTGTAATACATACATATGTGTGTATGTATTCTCATACGTGTAATGTGTGTGTTGTGTAGTGTGTAGGGTAGACAGAAAAACATCTAGGTAAATACAAAATCCTCTCAACATTTTCCCACATATTAAAAGAATTTTAAATTTGCTTTACAAAAACACTTTGAATTAATCAATTTTAACAAAAAAAAAATCCGATATTTTTGGTCTACATCCTTAAAACGTACTTACAATTAAATAATTGTTAATAATTTAACGAAGTAAAAACACGACAAATAGCGAGCAATTAGTATTAAAAGATACTTAAAGAAAACAGTAGTTGTCGTAGTTGACAAATTCACTTTAATATAATTATGATAGGTAAAGGTAAAAGATAATTGCAACAGGCAAACACGGGATATAAAACTAAAATGCCGCATCGTCCCATTAGCGTAAGAGGTACGTTTGCCCAATTTACTTTCCAAGTTTTTACCAGAACATTATTACATGTAGTATCGTAAAGGAATTCATAAGGAGTAAAGAGTTTGCGTCAAAGGCAAGACGCAGAGAAATAACAGAAGGATCACTTTAAACATATTTTCACTGTGTATGCCAATTGGGTTTTTTGTTGGGCAAACATTCATGATGTTTCGTGGGTTTACTGATCTTGGAATGGTTTAATTGTCAAACTCTTCCTGATTTGTGTCTTATAATAAATTGTCGTGTGAATAAAGAGTAGTAGGATTAAAGTTAAAAAACATATTTTAATTGACTACTTTTATTTGTGAATTCTTAATCAACACTTCCAAAATCAGTTTTCTTTAGACATTGGACAGCAGTAAGTATACCTAATGAATTGAGGTAAAAAATACAGATAAGAAAATTTTATACGACTAATGAGCACTAAGCAAATACATTTAGAAAATTCTAGTCTTACAGTCGACAAGCAAACAAAACTAAATATGTCTAAAGCATAAACGAATTAAATACTCCTTTAAACCGACCTCTAACTGATTTTCTTTTTCTTACCTACATTGTGGCGTTAGCACAAAAGTTGCGGCTCATAGTGCGCCTCGGGGAGTTATTGGATTAGTAACGACGTCAAATTTGGCGAGCTATCAGCTAACCTTCCTATGATAACGGAACGTCCCAGCAGACTACCATTGTTACGTCAAACGGAACGGTTATATGCGAAATTGTTTTTATGATAACAGTTTAGTACTCCCTCAACGGATGCTTCTTAAAACTCCGTTAATTGTGAGGACGGGTGATCCGAGTGTTCTGTGTCAATAGGTTTAATCTTAGCTATAGACGTGTAGTCACTTGTTTATTTGCATCCCAAATATTTAAGGGAATGACAGCAGCATTAGAACAATATTTTCAGTTAAATTTCTAATTAAAATTAAATGTGCCAA
Organism: Trichoplusia ni; assembly: GCF_003590095.1. NCBI lineage: Eukaryota > Metazoa > Arthropoda > Insecta > Lepidoptera > Noctuidae > Trichoplusia > Trichoplusia ni. The sequence continues at coordinate 559,163 of NC_039500.1, forward strand.
TGTGCGATCATTACACGATACAGGCAGAAATTGTTGAAAGTTTCAGCAGATTGCATTTTTTTTGAGAGAAAATATTTTCCTATTTTTCAGTCTTTTCCTAAATCGGCATTAATAGATTTTTTACCTTACAAGAATGATTTTTATTTAGGCGAAAATATGTCAAAATAGAGAAAATCATGCCAATAAATGCCTTAAATGACAAAAGAAACGTCACAACAAAAAATCAACATTTCTACATCTAATTCCAATGCACTAAAAACAACGAATGCATACTCCTTTACACAAACGGCTATCTCACGCCAGCGCTAGCAGCCGCGGTGCAATTTTTCACACATCTCCGGAAACGCCTGATGTATGGGATATATGGATGGTATGAAGCAGTGCAGAACTCGCTCGGAATGCGCTCAATAAACTATCTATCTAAGCGTACGTTGGTGGTCGCTATGTTTAGCTGCCTTTGAGTTAAAACTGGCCACGGTCACGTGACACACCACGGGCCGAAGACAAGTGGAGAACGAATTGCTCTACACTATAGCCGCACTGGAAACAATGTCGACAAACTTGTTTGGTGACTGATTTTAGAAGCTTTGTGTTCTCGAATATTTAAAATATTAAAAACAAGCAAACTGACCTATACCCCCTTTGGATTTATGTATATGTAGTTTATGAAACCCGCAAATAAAGACAGTTTCTATTGATAAAGTTGTGTGTATTGTTTACAAATTTGGTAGTTTAGATCCTGATATTAGGTCGAATTTATTTAACTATATAAAAAATTCTATACCTACATTGGTCGGTTGACATTCATTTGACGTTGATTTTTTGGGTAATTTATAGAATGGTGTAGATCGTTTTAAATCTGTCAAATTTACAGTTACCTACGTACATAAAGTTGATCGTCACCTCCTAATAGTGACACGAGCACATATCTAATGTACCATTTCCTTCTTCCGAAAATTCCATGTGTCACACAAACTATTTGATTGGAAACCTATCGTTACTATATAGGTTTTATTGCCTTTAAGGATTAGGCCTGTGGGATTAAAACTGTCTGGATATTCTTTTTAGCTATATTTTCGATGCGCGTGTATTGGTCTTGTTTAATGATAAAAAATACGAAGATGACTTTATACTTTGTACTTTTATGTATATGTATACTAATATACAGCTGAAGCTAATATAAAGCCGAAGAGTTTATTTGTTTGTTTGTTTGAACGCGTTAATCTCAGGAACTTTTCAAGGTTCAAATTGAAAAATTATTTTTGTGTTGAATAGACCATTCATCGAAGAAGGTTTAGGCTATATACCATCACGCTGCGAACAATAGGAGCAAAGATACTATGCGGATTAAGCTTTCGATGTTTTTTTTGGATTCAAATTCAACTATTGAGCGAAAAGCGAAAGGAGGCTTCGGGTTGAGTGGATCGGAGTGTCAGACTCCTACTGACTTAATACCCATCCATGTTCCTTCTTCTGCCCTTCGTATGCTGTAGTAACATTTTCTGACAATTCCGCTGCCTCGGCAGATACCTTTTGATGCTACGCTTCTAATTCAAATTGTCAGTTATGTCTTAGAATTAAGTAAGAAAATACCACTTTAAAAAATCACATTAGAACTTTGCCTCAATTGAGATCGAACATGCACCTCTCGTGTACAAATCCCTGCTTAGATCCGCAAGGCCAAGACGACATTCGAATTACTGGATTACTAAACATAAAACGTTATACAAATAATGAGCCAACAATAGAAGCGGAATGCGACACACTAATTATTTTCGTGGTTCTGAACAGAGTTAGTGTCTACGTTCGCTGGCAAGGTGACAAGTTTTTAAGAGGTTATTTAATTCGCATATACAATTAATCGGATTCATTAGCTGGTGTTATTGTAGTCTGTGTTCCCTTAAATTTTCTAGAGGGTTTATAAATCTAGTCAGTTTAGTGTGAAATGTTTTAAAGCTTTTGCGTTTAAACAAAATATGGGAGAAAGAAAATATTTCCTAGAATTGTAGCTAGGTTTCTTTTTCTATAATTGAAATATAGGTGTAGTCGTTAAATTGTGTGGTTTCCTATTTTATGACTGATAATCCTTAGTTTGACCAATTGCAGAAAATATATGAGTACTTTTTTTTTTTCATCAAATGCCGGCACTGACAATTTGCTCATTTACAAGTATTTATGTTTCTTGTGTATTATTTTGATGCTTCACTTTAAAGATATGTATGTACTTCATTTTTCTGTATTTCTTTATTTAATAGACATTTGTGAACAAGGAAATGAACGCTACAAAAGTGCTGTAAGTTTAGACAAAGTTATTAGAATGCCCAATCAATTCCAAATCTAATTAAGACTCATAATCATGTCATTTCTATACCTCTACACATAGTCTTCTAAAATTTTCTGTGTTGTTTGAACGTACATGAAAAACAATATTGAAAAGCTTTGCAACCGTTTTTCACATGAGAATCTTGAATAACAGGACTTTGTAGTACCTAAAAATACTCTAAATGTTGTTTTGTATTTGTTGTACTATTCCGTGCTTCGTTTTCAACCAATTCAGTTCTGGTGTCCTACTACCAAAGCTCAAAGTATCACTTGCAGTTGTGTGAGCGTGATGGCGCTCTACAATTTTGTAGTCGCGTCTCTCTTCTTTACACAAACTGATGTGGTGGTAGACCCCCTGTCTGGTAATACGACGTATCGCTATCATCCTTGCTTAATTGTTCCTAATTGAACACGAATATCGAAGCTTTGATAACAATAAAAGATCAAAAAGTATTGCGATACCGAATACCGGGATTATTGCGATGTTGTTTTGTTTATAGTTTTGTCTCGATCCGAGTTATTTTGTTTTTTTTTTAAACGTTGATTTGTTTAGTTTATATTGGTACGCTGGATTTTGGCATAGGATTTTTTTTTCTATTTTTCGAATAAAAATATTCTAAAATGAAATGTAAACCAATTTCATTAAAATCGTTTTAATTATATAGATACTTTGATTGAAAGAAGTTTACATTTTCAAAGAAAAATCCCATTGACAAAAAAATTATAATAAAGAAAATGCCCAGGATTACGCACCGACAACAAAGAGCATATAACACATGTTGTGTTGAGGTTCGTATCATCAAGGAGATTCAAAAGGTAAAGACATTCAATTAATTTGTGAGGAAACATTCTTAAGAGCGGTCTCCAACGCGACCGTCTTCTAAGATTTGGGGCACAACATCTATCGTCTCCATTAGGAGGATTTTAAAAAAGATAAACAAAGGGCCCGACACGTCCGTGGCCCGTGGACCGTGGCCGGTGGCCGTGCAGACGCGTGCAGGGCTGCGGCGGTGTGCGGCCACAAACGCACGGTGCCCATTTGTCAATTGATTCCCGATATAATGAAGGGTACATCGCTACATTGGAGCGAGCTGTCAGAGGTGGTCGCCCATTTCGGTATAGACGTGGTTGTGGGGTGGGGTGGTGCGGCGCGCCGTGGTGTGGGGGTGGGGTATCGAGCGCTGCGTGCGCATCCCGGTGCGTGTTGTCATCTCGCCCGCGCGCGGCCTCTCTAGTCTCTCCTCCCGACCTACACAGCCTACTAGAGTTGCGTGCTATTTGATTACACGCGTCTGTGTGGCCCCTTGTTTATATTGGACTTGATGCCACTTCAAATTGATTAATTCTTACAACGACACCTTCAATTCTAAGAACGGTTTAAAATAATGTATTCTGAGAAAATTTGAAACTTTTTTTCTTGAATATTTTGACATTCATTTTCTCTTGGTTAGTTAAATATGGACGAAACGTGGATTTGAAATGTACTAGTTAGCAATTTTATTTGACTTTTTTTATTTAGGACAACATTAATTTTTTTATTTGAAATTATCAATGGTAAACTCTACAAAAACAGGACTACGGGAATAACGACTGTATAATATTCTTTTGATTCATAATTTAGGTCACTAGCATTAAATTAAAACAATAGAATATATTATGTATAAGAATAATAATTCCATTACGATTCTAAAACCATTAATTTGTGAAATTAAAATAATGAAAACTAATCACAAAATTGGGCGACATATTAACCCACATACAAAGTGTGCATGTTCAATAAAATGTATTTGGCGCGCTATTTGGAATCGTGAAAATCCTGGCGCTTGTGAAAGCGTCCTAAAGAGAGTTTTCCACAACTCACAAACACCGATTCGTCGGTCGTAAGCACGCGACTTTTCACTCACACATGCAAGAGTAGCAAAATAAGCGCCTGAAACTCGGCACGGAGCCGCGAGACTTGTCGCCGTCTCGCTCGCACGCAGTCCCCTGTCCTATTTCAACAGGTTTCGCCTTTCAGCAGTTGCAGTTGAACGCGTGCCTCTAGTAACGGAGCACAAACAGTAGGAGGAACACACGTCGCATTGGAAAACCGAAAACACAGTTTCACTGACAGCTCCAACACCAGCTGACATTCACCGCCGTCCTGAACGCGGCGGCGACGCGTATTAGTGAAACACTTCGACATGGATACATATAACTATTTATAAATGCGTATTTCGTAGCGACGTGTGTTCAGTGGCCGGTCGGGAGTTTGTGGAAAACGCGCGTCTCCGCGTTACGGTGGCAAACTTCACGTGCACAACATGTCAAACTTGACTGTGCCAAAAACGATCAAATAAACCGCATGTAAATATGATAGTACTCCGCGGCCGCGCTCCCTATTGTGATGTAACCGTGAATTGATAAATGGAATTTATTCTCAAACAGCCAACAAGTTAACACGATGTAAAAGTTAGCGCGTAATCAATGTTTACCTCTTCAGTGTTGTGAATATAGATTAATTAGTGTTTAAAACTTGATGGAGATGTAGGCTCAGTGCGGACTCTCGGACTAGAGACGGATGGGTGGCAATGGTTGTGATAAATCAAACGAGAAATAAAACGAGTGAGTTCGTATCGGTCCTGAAAGACTTACAAATAATAATCTGGTTGTTAATACTACCGTAAGTTGTGATTAAACTCTAGGAAAGCAAATATATTTATGTATGTACGAATAAAATAGTGAATGTTAAGTATTTTATGTACATATGCTGGGTACCTGTTGTCGTTTTCGCGATTTTATTCCCATTACAAACGTTGAAAGATTGTCTGCGTTGGGAAAACGTCGCGGGTAATTTCCCATGAGGTTGTGACTACTACAATAAACAAAACTGGAGCAAAAACTTGGAAGTTCCATTGTTATTCAGATGTGATCGCCGTTATACAGTGATATATAGTGCTGGACTCGTACTGCTCTGTGGCCTACACATCTACTTTTATGAAGGTAAGCTTCGGGTATTATTGCCTTACTTTTATTATGACTATAGACAATTAGGTTTTATTGTTATTAGAGTTAGAGTAAAACAGTAGCTGTATTTGAGAATGTGGGCAATTTAGGTAACACAAAAAATTATATCCTACTTGTAATATTTGAAATATTTTTCCTTTCTTAGATAATGAAATAAAGATTACTATAAAATATTCTAAGAATAAAAGCAATTACTCCTAGATTTTATTTACGATATTTAGGGTAAATCAGTTCAGAGACAAGTTTTCTCAAGTTTAAATTCAATAATTGAGTGACCAACGAGGGTCGCGGCAGAATGAGAGCGATTTTCTTTTGTTTCTACATTTGTAACACCAGCGCCGAGAAATTTCAAATATAATTAGTTTTCTTTGTCTTTGTTTGAGTTTCCGTTTTCCTTTTCTGAATTTCTTTATTTATTTTAGATATTTCTTGTTTGTGATGTTAGCAAATTGTTTTGTTACGTCACCGGGATCTGCTTAGGTTGAAAGTACAGAGTGATTCTTCAATATTAGTAATGTTATAAGATTACTGCTTAAATAAGGTTTAATAAGATGTAATATCTCTGTAATAAGATAGTCAAGAACCCTTTCTAATGAAATATTTTAAGCATATCACACTTGTAAAACAACAAATACGTATATTTTTTAATGTCTGTCGACGTTTAATAGTGTTAAAAATTACACGGTTTAAACCATAATACATTATAATTTAGCACCTTTGACCCACCACTTTAAAGTCGTCGAGACTTTAGAGACGAACAAGTTAACTAGTTTTAAAACCAATCGTTTAACCACTGCGCTATACCGGTATATTATTATGACAAAGAACGCAAAACGTCAGCCATTTTAAAAATTAAACTGTAGTGATTCAAAACATAAATTATTTTTTTTCAAAAATTACTAAATCAATAATATAGAGTCAAAGCACAATAAGTAGGTACTTTATATATATTTGTAAAAAGAAAAACAATGTTCCAAAAAGATAATATTTTATTCTAATCTCAAATAAAATAATTATGATTCCTATTGGCTGCGTATAAGCGCTGTAAAATTAGGTCAATTTCATTTTATGCCTATAACTTCCGTTTGATTCTGAGATCATAAATTTAAACATGCAGACACTTCTTAAATGAGACTACGTTTCATCAAGACTTATTTATCGGGATTGCCCCACTAGTTTTATTCGATAATTAGGGATTCCGATTGGGATAAAAAATATGCAAATGATAATAATAATATATTTTAGTTACCTACGTGTAATTTACGAAATCGCATAGGCCTGAAATTAGGAAAATTACTATCTTAAGCGTTTAAATCGACTTCAGATATATTTTTCTTTGCCTAGGAATTATTTTTACACCTTTAATTTGGTATTATTAAGACATGCTTGCTATGACTAAAAACATTATTTGTATCATTTACTTATTTACGTAAAATACGTAAGTACTTTGAAAATAATTATATATCGTGCTAACAATTTAATGCATAGCGGCGATACAATCAAGCAACATTTGCAACTAGCTTTTATTAAAAAACTGTAAATTTATTACTTATCTTATTAAAATTAGATGAATTTATCATTAATACAGAGATATAACCAATACACTGTTATACATTTGTGGAAACCCAAGGGAAAAAGAATAAAAATAAAATATATAATAGCGAAATCAAACAGAATATTGTAACATTTTAAAAGCTCCACGTTTGTACATGTTTCAAAAGAAATAGTATTTTATCTTTTCAGGTTTTAAAATAAAAGTAGTCATATGTGGCTGTATATTTTAAAGCAACATTTTCATTTGCGTATTGAAATAAAGCAACTATATAATAAATAAAACCAATGCAAGTATTTGGTAAAAAAAATATATCTCGTAAATTGACTAAGATTATTTATAAATCGGTGTATTAACTACGCTTTTCACAATCAATTTAAATAAAATTTTATATGCGTATTCAGTAGGTCTGAGAATCGACTAACATCTATTTTTCATACCCCTAAGTGGTAAGGGATGCACACACTAAAAAAATATATTTTATTTTTTGGACGAAATTGTTTGTTTTGATTTTTTTATAATGTGGCATTAAAAATACGTACAGTTAGAAAAAAAATATTCGGCAAAAGAACGTTTGCTGGGTCAGCTAACCCGAATAATCTATCCAATACATCAGCGCGATTATTTAAAAAGCGCATTCCATACGAGTATATTATATGAAAGAATTTACCAAGCGATATCGGAGACGAAACAAAGAAAAAATAAGTTTAAGAACTAGCCGAAAAGCACTACAGTCTATCCAGAACATTAACCTCATATCATAATACTATACCTATTTACATACTATATAACTACAATTAAACACTAACAAACTATTGAGATTCACCGGACAAAGTATGTAGACATTTTAGTAAATTATTTTGAGGCAATATGTAATACTAAATACATAATTATAATCAAAGTTAAAGACTACATAAATAGGGATGATGACTGGGAATAAAAAGAAAAAATCTCATTAGTCCCTCAGTTAGATAATTGAAAAGTATGAGACACATATTTTTTTCCTTTTTCAGGAAAAGTAGAATTGACAAAGATTAACTGCTTTAAAGTTTAGGAGAGGGGGCTTGTGACGTAACGATATGGTAAAATTTATACTCAATCGTGACGTCACGCGTAAGTTTCATTCACTGTAATTTGGTCAATTTATGTTTGCGGGACAAATTAAAAAATACGTATCCATTATTATACAAAAAACTACAAGACGGACACTGCAAAAAAAATTGTCATCGTCCCTATTGTATATTCGGCAAACTACGAAAGGAATTATATTTACATTAAGTTACATTCACATATTTCTTTCCCGAAATTTGTCTTATCGTCGTTTAAATTGTATTTATCGTCGGTTTAACATTAGTTAGATTCTGTGTGAAATGAAGAATGAATGAGCAATTTTCCTTTCATTTGTAAATACGAAAATAAGGTTATGTGTTATTTGGGTCGAAATTTCAAAATTATTGTATGTTTATTTATGAATTGAATACGTTTTGCTTCCCGCGGGAAATTATTAAAACTTCCTTCAATCGTTGTCTTGTATTAGTTTTATGAGTAAATTGATATAGCAATTTTAAAACTGGAAGTTTTCATAATGTTTAAAATGTATTGCACGTTTTTACTAGCTTTATAGTGTAATAATAGTTTACATAGATTTGAGAAATAGCAATTATTTGAGTTCTTCTTAGGCAGCTCTCAAATAAACTATACAATAGGTTTACGTGGTACTCTGTAGATTGTAAACAATTGGGTAGTAGTAACTAGGTTTTAAATGCAGAACTTTAATATACAACATACTATACCATTCAAAAGAGACAATTATCTGCAAGTCCTACACATAAGAATACTACAGGCGCAGTTTAATGCAAACTTTGGTGAACTTTACTAAACCCAAATATAAATCTTCTGTTGTCATTTTTTCCATAGCATCGTTCCTTAAAACGAGATTAAGCTATGTTCTCTTAGTTACAACTCTAGGCTTCAAACTAGTAATACTGACATATTTATGGTGGTTCACGTAAGCGACTAAACGACTAACTACACATTAAGGGTTAGCGTGTAGTGATAGTAATAAATAAATAATTGCGGACAACATCACATACATTGTTCTGAACCCAAAGTAAGTTGCTAAAGCACTTGTGTTATGGAATTCAGATACAACGAAGGTACCACAAACACCCAGACCCGAGACAATGTAGAAATGTGAATTTTTCCATTGACTCGACCGGGGATCGAACCCGGGACCTCAGAGCTAGCGACACCTTGAAACCGGTGCGTACGCCACTCGACCACTACGTTAAATGTAAAGAGAATATATGAAGAGGTTGCTAGTGTTATTTATTATGTGTTCGTTGAAAGTCTTTTCTGTGTTTTATTAGATGTCAAAGGCTTTGTTCTTAATAGGATTGCAAGTAAGCTTTAAGAGTTCATATAATTGCAGATGTTGGGAGTTAGGTAGTTCCAATATTTTGGATTGTTTAAAACCTACTTGATTTCATGCGCTATTTATGTCTTATTGTACCTACCCAACCGATTTCGATAAAACAGCTTTTTTAAAGAATAGTGTAAAATGCCTTGCGGTATTAAGTCCGCCTTATGTACCGCAAATGTTAGTGCTTTATTATGTATAGCCTGTTTTAGACACGATTGCAGGCAAAGGCCTCTTCTTAAAATTATGAATTATGTGATATGATACGAAATGTATGTTATAAAGTCATCAATAGAATTCGTGGTCCCATCCTAGGCCCAACATGTATAGCCTAAAATAAAGGGTTGTTTCACATTGTAGGAACATTTGTGAATCCTGAGGGGATTCTGTTAATGACGAGCACGTGCATGGTATTCTGTGCCCGAATCGTTTCGTTGATTGGCGCGTATTCGCAGCCCGATTAAATGTGACGGTACAAAAGTTATTGCAGTCCGATACGGTGGAAACTATTGGTTTTATAGGGTATTTTGAATCGGGTTTTCTGTTTCAAGTATTGATATATATTTTGTAGGCTTTAGGTGGTTTATTGTTGTGTATTTTTTTGTGTGATTTGTTTTGTAGAAGTGATACTGAAATTATCGTAAAGTGTGAGTCCATGTTTCGTACACGTAGGGTAAAAGAAAAGAAAATCAAATTGTTTAGGTGTCAAATAAAGTTAAGGGGGCTTTCCCCCTACATATATCACATAATAGCACAAATATACTAGTCAACCAAAACAATTTTGACCGTAATAACATTCAAAATCTAAATATGCATATTGAGCGCTTTCCCGTTCAGTTTTTAATTTAATATGACAATTAAAGACCTGCGTAAGCTAAATCAATCATTCTCTTAAAGAAAACGAATCATAAAACCAATGATTTAAAATGCCGTAAACTATGAACGTGAATATCAATTATTTATAACTCAATTATCCGAGTGCCAAATGACATGTTCAACAGAAACTGTTAACACATTGTTATGAAAAATAATTCAGTTTTCAGTGACATGCAATCTCTGACAATGATCGGAAAAGAAGGAGACAGAGACAGTTTTGGCACGTAGAATGTACGTAGACTACAAAGAAATATAATGTTCAATGTGTTTAAAGAGATTAATATAATCTACAAGTTTTTAAACCATTCGTGTCTCTGGTTTTTCTTCTATAATCAAACGGTCCATGGTCAAGTTAGTAAATTAATTATAGGTATGTAGACACTAGCTGACCCAGCAAACGTTGTTTTGCCATTTTTTTGTAGTTGTATGTATTTTTTGTGCCACATTATAAAAAAATAAAAACAATAAAAATTGTCCAAAAAATAAAATACTTTTTTTTAGTGTGAGCAACCCTTAACACTTAGGGGTAAGAAAAATAGATGTTGTTCGATTCTCAGACCTACTGAATACGCATATAAAATTTGGTAAAAATCGGTTAAGCCGTTTCGGAAGAGTACGGTAACTAACATCGTGACACGGAAACTTTATATATTAGAAGAAGAAGATAAATAAATATCTGGGTGAAATTGAACTGTATTATGTATGTATTTAGAAGGATAGTGTATAAATCCCGTGTCTAATAATAGTAAAAATAACGATTAACCGTGCTCATCACAGTAAACATTAGTCCTAAGTAGGAATCAATCGAACCAATAGAGTTCATTAGACCAACAAAATATTTTGTGTGACGCTCCTATAAATAATTATTTAATAAAAAAGCGAATTATTAGTTTGAACATAACATTTATTGCACTTTTCAAAAGTTTCACGTAATTATTTAAAAAAGGCAATAGATTACTTCTTTCTTGAACACAATTCTATCAAACTGAAAGGGTATTTAATAACGTGTTTCAATTTAGCAAAAACGCATTTTACCGTGTTAGGATAAGACTTAATTTAGGTTGCAACTATTTGTTATATGTTGGTACGACTACTTTCAGGTTTCAATTGTCGATAGTACTTTGAAAATGATAGTTAATTTGAATTTCAATTAACAGGTACGTTTTAAGTACTGATATAAAAAATAGAATACATTGCGTTGTAAATAAGTAAAAAATGTTAAAAATAAATATATTTAAGTAAAAGTGTTGATTAAACCCACCTTTGTAGTTGCCCTTGAAATCTAGCAAATGTTAGGCATGCAGTAAATAACTGTTAGCCAACTCTAAATTCAAAGAAAAAATATTTCTGTTCACCATTATTCATATTATTTAATCTTAGAACAGTGAACGACCGCATAAATAATTATTGTTTCACTATCAACCCACTTTATCATACCTACGATTTGTCAACTCCAATAAATTGTCCACAAACTTAAAATAGTTTACGAAATTTTAGTATTTAATGAATGCCGAACAGAGGCGATAATTCCTCGCAAGAAATGACGGGTTTAAACAAACTAGACAGTAGGTTGTACAAATGATTACCTATGACGGTAACGTCGACAGATTTATGAAAAACATAACCATTTTTTTGTCAGAGTCCGCCATAAAATAGGTTATTAGCATACCAATGTTTTGTGAAAAATAAATACGCGTATGCGAGGTGTGAATTTTCCATTTCATTCAAGGCATATCCATATTTAACAATAACGTGTCCACATATTTATTACGTTGTTCTAAAAACGAGTCGTGACTTCACATTTTGGAGCCAGTCGACAATATTCACAATATTTATGGCAGACCGAATTTTAAAATTGATAAAGTAAACGCGTGGAATAGATGGTCACTTAAAATCTGTTGTTGTTTTCTGTTAACATTTATTTTGATTAAAGTCTAGTCAGTTTTTAGGGCTCTTATATAAAGCCTCAAAATAGTGCGTATTCATTACTGTGGCTTCGCTGCCAGACCGCCTCTCTCCGTCCGTCTGTCATCATGCTGTATCTCATGAAACGTGATTGCTAGACGGTGGAATTTTCACAGATGATGTAATTCTGATGCCTGTAACAGCAAAGGATCGAGTTTATTCAGATTTTCTTTTAAATCAAGTAGGTAATGTTTGAAAATAGGAGAATAAATATTAGTGGAATTTCCTTTTTACTTTTGAATATGAAATAATAGAGTAGGTTTACAGTTCGATAATAAGACTGTTATGACCCATTACAACGGTATTTGAATGAGCTTCCCTCTTTGATTTTTTAATGTAAATTAGATATAATTGTATTAGTAGGTAGTCACATGTTTTTGGTATTAATAAAACGTATTTTGTTTTAACTGCCAGCTAGATATATAACACGTCTTAAATTCCAGTGGTGGCATAGGTACGTGATGACTATGATTCACACATACTCCTTATAACTCACTCAGGACTCGCGCTTGCGTCGTTAGTGCGTTTGCATAATAAATCTGACGCTCAACAACGCCCAGACCGATAAATATTTGCCGATCACCCAAACAATTAGGTAACTACTTGGCTAAAGACTTAGTAACATCGTAATAGGGTAACGCTAAATAAAAACGTGTCTGCAAAATTGACCGGTCAGGTGCGAGTCGAGAATCGAAATTTAATGAGCTAAAGAAAAACTAATTAGATGTGTGACAAATTAACTGGATGCTCACAAATTACATTTCCAGCCAGCGAATTTCCATCCGTAAGAATGGTAACCTTAATTTTCAGTATTTGTTTTAATAGCGGCAACCTAAGCTATCACGGTTTATGAGATACAGCCTGGTGACAAGCCGACCGAAAGCTGTGCCTCATAAATAGGGTTCCGGTTTAACGATTTTGAGAACGGAACAATAAAAATGATGCGTGCAATAAGATTTACTCAGTACTACGATTTTGCATAACCTTAATTTCTCTTAGGATTTTATCTTGAATGACAAATAATGAAGGCATATTTTTTTTAAAATCAAAACATATACCATACTAGATGCGATTATGAGCACTGAAAAAGAAAAAAACATTGTTTTTTGAAAATGCCTTTAAATCTAATTATGTTAAATTAGATTTAAACACAACTCTACAATTCATAGTACATGTATTCTGGCATAAATGTACTCCGAAGGTTTAGTTAGGTAATCATGGCGGGTAATAATAGCAAGTTTCCATTTCCCACGTACATGTTGTTTAATGTAAAATACGGGATATTCAAATTTATTATCAGCATCTGGTTTGATTGTACGCCGATCTATGCACTCGGGAAAACGCTAGGCTTATTATCATTTAATACATATTTATGCCTCCATTTATAAATGGCATGAAATAAATGCTCCAACAAATAGGTCATTTCGGACAGTTTTATATTATTGTAAAACATTTTAATGTCACAGTAAATATGGTAATTGTATTTGTTTTATTAGTTTGCTTTGTTTGAACAAAAACATTCAATTTAATTGTTAAATATTTATATTTCACTTAATTAAGGTTAGGGTTTAGTACAATTTTGCATAGTAGGTAAAATGTGTCTTTTTATTTTTGCATGATATACACGCTTATGTCCGAGATTCTAATGCCCGTAAGTCTCTGACGTGGTATAAAAACACTTTTATTTTTTATTAGGTTTGTGATCATAGAAAACGCAATGAGGCAAGCACTCACTGAATGAACGTTTTAAGGAAGTGATAATTACTCCGCGTCGTTAAAACTTAGTGCATTTGACTGTTTACATCGGTAAAACCCAGTGTATTTGCTAAAACACTAATTGATTGATTAGTATTGGTTATGTAATCACGTTTTTAATTTAAAAAAAAATATGTTACTTATGAAGATGTAATTCTAAATACGGTTAGTTTTCCAGCTATAATTTAGTGTTTAATCTTCAAAGATTAAATAGTACTCATATGAAAAAAATATATTACAAAATATTATGTAGATACATACGTTCGAGAACGTGTTTCTTTAGCTTTCTCTAAAAATTAAACTGTGTATTTTTTTTTCGAATGGGTGAAGACGACAGAGATTTGTTGCGGTTTCAAGGCGTAAAACCTTAACTTTAGACGCTTAAACACCTGTATGAGGCTCTTATTTATGACCTCCTTTCACAACTCCTACACGACCTTGCCGAACACATAACACCTGCGTGAAAGTACACTCATCAACAGCCTGAAGTTCACGGTTGTTTGCGTGCGTGAAAAAAGGTCTAAAAGCACGAATAATTGGAAGTACGCTCGCGTCGAGCGGTTGTTATTGCTCGGTGCCGGTCGTTCCCTGCTATAACCGTTGTGTGCGAGCCAAATCGCGGCCGAGTAATGTACTGCTACTGCCAAGGCGAATTCTATTGCTATGATACACCAGTGACCTTCTATTGTCTCCGACAGTGGGACATTTCTTTGGTACACTCGAGTGATAAAGTGTTCGTTGATTGCAAACCGTTGTATCTACATCGGTACATCATTATTCTTTTTGTTTTTTCTTTTGAAATCTGTTTTTAAAGGTTTTAATTTAGAAATACCGACACGTGTAATCACGCAGTCTTTTTTTTTCACAACACATCTGACTAAATCATCTTGTGTGCTTAATTAAATTACTTTACATTAATCGTCTCTTATAATAGTCGTCTATTCATCAGAAATAAAATTAAAAGTTCGTCTTAATACCGTGGATAAATTATGAGGTCGCCCACACGATATTGGGAGGTTAAACACTACAATTTAATACACAAAAGAGGTTGAGACGCTTTCGATCATTTTGACATTTACTAGAGTTTCGTATTCATCATGTCATTGAAAAGAAAATTTTTATAAAATATCGTTATATTTTCATGCCGCATGAATGGAGTCTAATTTTAAATTGTACATAAGATGTTATGAAACTTGAAACTACGTCACGTGTATTGCTTACTTATATACCTATGTCATGTATAATTTTGTTTTAATGAGAGACGATCAAATTCATAGTTTACTTAGGTTCTTTAAAATAATAAATATTTCTGTAGTGCAACTTGTAGAGTTGGATAAGAATTAGATTTTCATTGAGAACTAAATTATAAATATCGTTAAAAATAAAAATGACATTCTATTTGACGTAAATGTTCTTCAGACATTTCAATACTTTCGCATTGTCGCCCTTTCGTACTACGCAAGAGAATAACATAGGCATTCAGGAACCAAACTGACCAATACAATTGTAATTATCACATTCATTACACCCAGTCATCACCACTATGAGGGAATTAACACAAACTGCAAATGACAAGAATTCTATTTTTCTATTCATTTCTCGCTCTATACGAATGAGTCAAGGTTTTTCTCGTAGAAAAAATGCAATGTATAAATAGACATCGCTTACTGTCTTATTCGTCATCGCTTCTTAAGTTTGTCACATTGTTTTTGACGGGAATAGTTCGTGTAATAAGTCTTACAGTAAGAATCTGCTTTAAAATTGTTGGTGCATTTGCCAATTCAATTATGTAGACAGTCATTTGGTTTTTTATTGCGGTTTGTAAAGCATTCACTATTTTTTGCAATTCTTAATGATTTTGCGATACGTACTTGTACACTTACGTATGTGTACGTGAGGTAGAAACATTTGAAGCGAATTGCGAAACAATAGAAATTTATTTTAAATAACTTTAGGATTCTCTACTATAACGCTAAGGCTGTCTGTCCATCTGTCCGTCTGTCACTGGCTATGAATATGTACCGTGAGACGGACTATAAAAAAAAACACATTTGACGTATTTCTCTAGTTGCTGTAAAAATAATGAATATAAACTTTGTAGTTAGACAATGATTGGTACGGCTTGATTTGATTTTCCCTCAGTATCTTGTGTCCGACTCGCATTTGACGATTTTAATTTAAGAGCGTTGTTATTTCAATAATATTTATTAAGTATGTAGTAGTTGTTGCAACTTTATATATTTGTTTAAATTAAGAATAATATTAATCATACTTCCATTCATAAAAAATAAAAATCATTTTTACCAAAAAAAACCTATCATTAAAAATTCAACACCATCATGTAAAGTTGATATAAAAGTTGTGTACGACTGTACTTCTGCGTGAACTACAAGCAAACATTGTTGTGGAACACACTTGAAGCGTATAAAAAGCTCGTTAAAATGTTTCATATCCATAAACTAGCCGCGAAGCACGTCGCCGCTCGTTAATACACAACATTTCTTAGTTAATGGATCAATTTACATTTTACTCAAATTATCCTGTATCAAATACTAACATGATGATTAAATATCGATGTATTTTTAGTAATTTTAACCGATCTGTTTTTAAGAACTTTGAATTAATTTTTTTTGAGTTTTAATATGAAGGAAAATAATGCCTTTCTAATGTATTTCTTTTTTAATATTTTCAAAATATGTTAGTGTGAGATGTGAGACTGTTTGTGAGATTAAAATAAGTAAGAAATGAACAATTAAATTAGGTAACAAACAGATAATGTATGGAAATAGTATTCTCGCCTTATTCTTAAATTTTAGGACAAGGATTTAGTTCTAAAAAAAACATTAACGTTTATTTCAAGAGAAATAAAGTCGTACGTTTTATATTAGTAATAACGTGCGTTTTTACACGAACTCTCGTATTTAAAGAATCCGGGTCAAGTACACAACAGCAAAGAACATTCGGGGCTTACAATGTCTTAATCATTTAACCGTCTTACCTACTAAACTGAAAACATTAATACGTATAATAGCAATTTTAACCTCCAATTTTATTCAAACTCATAAATTGACTACGTCGTAGCAGGTGTAGCGCTACGTATACCATACAGCCAGTAATTGCTACGCTATTTACAAGTTGTTACCTCGCACTTAATAAATTTTCTTCTCCACTTTGCTATTATTTTGCCATTTGCCTTCTTGTTTATCCAAGGGACTGGGCGGCTACCACGAATCTAATTAAAGGAAAACAAACCTTTCTGATGACATCCTTTCCTTTTACAATAAGGGGTAATAAAATTTATTAAAAAGAGATCTATATTTTTTTTTTTATACGAAAATACAGTCTGTTATTCTTAGTGTGGGAGTCGTCTGGCATATTTTTATTCAATGTAAAAGTAAAGCTAGTCGAAATTAGTTTCAAACCAATCAGTTTGTGTAAACCCTTAAATTTTCGTTTAAGTTTTTAATTTGCAAACCACCTTATTTTTTCAAACTACGTGAATATACTTGGTTTGGTTCTTTACTCATAACACGTAATGCATTAAAACTGTTTATTTTAACAAAAAAAAAATAACTAACTTTTTTTTGGAGTCGGTGAATGCAGATATACATATGTATGTATGTAAACCTGATGACCTGTATGTCTGTACCCGAACCTTGTAATAACTAACTAGAATCAGACCATAAAACAGTTTTATGTGAAACAAACATTTGCTATGAAACCGCAATTTTTATTTGGTGGAGGAAAATGTAGCGAAAGTTTTATTAACGCTTGACCTGTACGTTTAGAGCAGGAATAGTTTTTAAACAGATTTTAGGTACAAGGTATAGAACCGGTTAAGCGCGAACCGGACTCGTGGGTAATCTAACCTCGTGGCGAATCTCAGGGGCTACTAGGCTACATGAGAGAAATCAACTGGGTGATAAATAAATTTGTCGATACCTATCCAACGTCACAACCAATGTTGAACCTCGATCGAGATTCCCCTCGTACACAGGACATTGATTCATTAATTACGTCAGCCATTTTGCATCAAAAATCTGCGTTAAAATAATAACCAGCTAATTAACGTCATATTCAGCATTAGGAAACGTGAATCAGCGGTTCCCAGTTTTAAAATAAAACGTCTTCGTAAAAACTAGTGTGGGCCGAGACTAATCTGTGACGGCTCGTATGTGCATTACACGTAATGACCTCAAGAAAATAACTGACAAAAATACTGTTTATTATGTAACTAGTATTTAACTCGAATTGTTACGAAATATTTAAGTAACTGTCTGTAATATTTTAGCAACAACAATGATCTATCCAATGGAGCTTTTTGTACAAAACTTACTCTGAAATTTGGTGACATTTGACCACAACATTTGATACACATTGAACGAGCAACATATACTGTCAAGACGAACGCCATCTCGGTCTGCCCGTGACCATGATACCTGCAAAGGTTTCGAAACGTCGGGAACAAAAATCTAAAATTAAACCGCGATAAAATCCGTAAAAGTAGTTTCATTTTAATGTCTAACATTCGCGTAAACCTAAGAAACCACTATGTCTACTTCTAAATCACTTTTCGTAGTACTTTTGTCTACCGTATATATAATGTATAAAAACCTGTGATCGCACCCAGACTCTTGTTAAAACCGCTCAATCTGCTTATCAAAGTTATCTGACATGAAAAAAACAACAAACTTCATTTTCATAACTTGGCATTTCTTTTTTCATTATCAAAATGGATTGACACGAGAATAATCTGTTCATCTGACCGTTTGCCTACTGTCGTTGGGCAGAAACTTTTAGTCTTTACAAGTAGAGCTGGCAACAGCAATACATCTGCTTCCTAAGCGGTTTGACAACACTGATTTATGAATCCCTGAACTTGTAGAAGGGATGTCACATGTGTGCGGCTCACTCACACATCCAAATGTTATGAAGTAAACAAATCTTGGAAGTATCAAGTCTTGCAACAAACGTACAGATAATATATTAAGCGGTGTTTTGACAGTCCGACGTTTAGGGCGCTATAGCTGTAACTTACTCGACTTTTGCTCGTAAACAGTAATGGTATCGGAAGTTTCGTTGAAAGAATTCCAAATGTAAAAGTTGATATTTTAACAAGTATTTGTTCCGAAGTTAAGTACTTTTAATGTTATTTGTGTTTCATAATGGTGTCATGAATGATAAATAAATTTATTTATTATTTTGTTAATACTTAACGCATTTTCTTCGATTTTGAAGCAGCTGTTCTCAGCAGGATGTTGCTGCTACCTTTTCAATCAAAATACAAGGTGAACACTCGACATAACAAACACACAGACACTCTCGCGTCTATAAGTACGAATTGACAGCTTGTAAACAAACTCACCGCCATTTTTACATTCAATATTCGAATCAATGCATAACACATTGTAAATAAATAAAATATAACTGCTGACCACCTGCACTATTTCCTTCTATCGGCAAACAATTAATTTTGAACTGAGTAACGAAACAGTGTACTGGCAATAATAATAATCATTCGCTACGTACAACATGAATCACTTTTGGTATGTCCGTGTGTATACGTAAAACAATAACCACGCATTTGTCTGCGTCATAGATCTCATCTCGCTCCTGTGACGTCAAACCGTTTTGTAACATCAGATTGCCTAAGACCTTTTTGCTAAAGATAGGTCCTTTTTAAGTAAAGGTCATGCTAACAAACGGTGGTAGACCTATAAAGACGGGATAAATGACCTTCATAAATTAAGAGTTTTACAAGACGGCAAACTTGAACTTGGAGTGAATAGTTCTTCGATTGTAATTTGTTTTAATAGCTTTAGGTAAGCGTTTCTAGGTTATAAAGGAAGCGGTTTTCGTGAATGATTTGTATCTACACATTAAAAAAAAAAAGAAAGGTGAGGTATGAATAAAATAATATTTTTTTTAATAATCTGCATTTTTAAGCGTTTGTAAGCAACATTTTCAGTAAATTCTAGTAAAGGATACATACAGACGTGTTTCAATATAGTTAAAACACTCGTTGGCTGTTTTCAGAATGACGCGTTGTTTTTGTATGTTTGTTAAGGAATGTTTCACGCGTTCGTTAGTGTTTGACGTCAGGGTGGGTGCGCTAGCGTTGGCGGATCGCGCTGCTGTTCGTTGTATGATGACGCGCTAACTAGCACTAGTTAGCACATCAAGTCATTAGTAGCAATAACTGATTTATTTTAAGAAAAAACACGCTATTTTATTTCTAAATTAATGTCGGGTCTGCATTTAAAAATCTACGTCGTGTCCGAGCGAAATTAAAAAGAAAACATTATTTTCACCGCGACTAAATTCCTAAAACACGCAGAGTGAAAGGGAAAAAATATAACAATGGAGTGAAGAGGCTTTAAAGGCCCCGGCTGGCCCACTTTTGCCCGCAGCGCTTTTTTCGCTTAATGACGCCACGTTCAAGGAAAGTTGGAAATATTAAAATGAGCAAGCACTTGTTTCGATGGTAAAACGGCTAGCGCTCTGGGCTTCGCGCCTTGCTAAGGATACCGTATTTTTAATGTGCGCTGGATTCACAACCACTCGATCGCTGAAATGAAAAATCTTGAGAGAGTTGCGTTTTTATTATACCTAGATCTTGAGGCTCAATTGTCGAAGTTTTAACTGTTCGCCAAGCTAATCAAGAGCGAAATGAGTATGCAAAATACTTTGATGGGTTTTTGTTTTTGACTGCATATTTATTCTGCGAGTTAAGCAAATTGGAATGACAAAGTACGTTCAGAGGAAGAGTGGAGCGATTCTATTTCAATAACGATAATGCCGACAGCTCTATAAAATGATTTACAGACGGATACGCATTTAGCGCACAATAAACTTGAGCATTATCTTACAAGGACGAGCTCCGAACGTCTTGCTTACATTTGACAACACATAAAAATCAGCGTATACCCGGAACCGTCTCCAAGGCGCAAAGTGGAATGTCGTTAAGGAAAGGAAGGAAAAATACTGGGATTTATTCGAAGCGTGTCCCCAATGAGTAATGCCTCCTGCGATTTAGGTGTCAGCCCGATAGAAGGCGTTCGACACCAATGATTTATGCTAGTCCTGGAGCCCCTGCCTTGAAACACTGCTTAATATATATTTTGGACAGACATTGTCTTGAAGCACTAACTTATTTACCCAAACTAAAAAAAAATGTAAATAAATTGCTGAGCGCAGAGTAAACTTTGTTCGATAAAAATTATTAGATCTCTAATAAAATTCGAACTCCAAAAACTCAAACATAATAATCTCAGACTAGGTTAGCGCTAGCTGTAAATATTTGTACAGAAAACGTCTCGAGTCTCAAGATTAGAAGTTTATTTACTTTTTACGTATTTCGAAAGTTTCGAAGTGTAAAAGTAACTCTCAAATCCATTAATTAACTGTTAGTTGTAATGATCAGTAATTTAATTACTCCAGAGAGTGAAATTTGATCGATTCAAGTTTGTTACAAAGTTGATTTCGGCTTGTTTAGTTAGAAACTTGATATCTTTGAGTTTTTAATACTTGTCTATCTTTTGTCTGGTGATTAATAGGTAGGAATCTTACATTTTCGTTGCTTGTAAGGAATCTGTCTTGAAAGATTTTGATCGGTTATTAATTAATTGTTCAATTTAAACTTTTTTGGTCCTTATAATTTGGCTTTTTAAACTTAAATTAAATTCATAAAATTTTTAAGAAGATAAAGAACACATAAAACATTACCTTTTGTTGCTTTTTCATTTTCGCACAAAAAAAACACTCATCAACATCAAAAGAGGGTCAAACCTTAAAAAAACGTAAACACAAATTCATTTCATTATTTCTACCTCAACCCTAAAATGTCAATATGAATGAGTAACAAGTATCGTTATTTATCGCTGGGTAATCGTTCATTCAGACCTATAATAAAATGACAGGTGACGGTCGCCATGATGAATACAGACATTTTGGTCGGCCATGATGGCTCGTTACTGAATCTTGCATCGATCGAGGGAACCCTCATCACGTGGGAGAATGATGTGGGATCTTCGATGTGGGTTAAACTTTATATATGATTTAATGTGGGATAAGTCTAGATTATTTTAGTTTTCTATACTCAGTGGTGTAAAGGTTGAGTGTAAGGATTTTTTGTGGAATTGCGATATGCAGGTTTTATGTAAGACCAATATTTTGAAATTACGCAAAGAAATGATTTGTCTCATGATTAAATGACGACTGGATCTATATTAGCTATATTGGTTAGAGAAAATCTTTCATATTTTTTTTTAACAATGACTTCCCAAGGTTTTTGTAGTTGTTGTATTGTAGGCGCCAACACACCTATCAATTAAGCGTTTCTGCCCACCTCCGGCAGTGAACACAGACATTAATATCACTAGTATCAGCATCTAAATCTATCCGGCGATGACCTGATGAATCAGTGCAGGGGGGGGGGAATGCGACGCCGGGGTGGAGGGGGGGGGTACAAATGATTTATGTTTTCGCACGAGACGCTCCTCCAATAATAAACGTAGCCGCGGTACTTACGCAAGTGCTCAACGAGTCTAGTCGCAAATGGTTTGATCACTCGGCAATTGCGTTACGGGAACGAAACAGCAAGCTTTAGATTCCGGATAATAGATGGCGCTTGAATGGAATTTTGCTATCGGTAAATTTGATTTTGGAATCTTTCTGATAAGGAGTTTTATTTTTATTTCTAAAGTAATTTTCTTTGTGTGCATTTAAGGACCTCGATATTATAATTAAACCTATTTATAATCAAATTTGTTTTTCATTTTAAGTATGTTTTCCATTTAAATTGTAGTTCGCCTTAATTACTTCTGGTCTTGTTATGGACTTCGTCCAAATATTGATATCGTAATTTAATTGCTGTTTATATGGGTAAATCAATTTTCCGTGATCGTTCACAAGCGTCCGTATGCAGGCGGCAATTATTTCATTTATGTTTGACAAAAAGACAAATATTTGGCTTTAGTTGTTTTTGAGTGAAAACAATCTCGTCATTGATGTTGTATTGATGAATATAATTTTAAATGTTCTTGTTTCAATTTTAGGGCAGAATAGTTTTTTTCAAAACCAATTTAAATCCAAAAAATTCTTTATCGGAAAGTCTCACGCTAAATGATTATTTTCGATACACATTAATTAGCCATTAATATATTAAATACGACAACAGGCTGGCCATCCTGACGCACATCACTTCCGCACTGATAGTTCCTTACACCTTACTCGTATTAATATATCACTTACACCTGTCTGAATATCACAATACTCAGACTGGCCTGCCATTCTGACCGACTGCGTTAGTTAAGATTAGTTTATCCTGCACTGCACTGATTCATTGACTCGTTAAGTAATTAAGTCGCGCTAATGACGTAATCCACGTCATTTACAGTTCGTCTATTGTTCATTATAATTGGTCTGTAATTATTGAGTTATATATTTGGATAAATTATAGTGAAGTAATTATTAGGTATTAGTTAATGATTATAAGGGTAATTTATTATTAATATTGTTCTTAGATGTCATGAAAAATTTGGTACTGAAACTCGTATTTTAAAGTGAATAGAGAGACAAAAAGTTTAATGTTTCAGTATAAAATATGTATGTCATCAAAATAAAAATCACGTTACATGCATTCTTTCAATAAAGCCAGATAGCTAATAAATATTTAATTTGTAAAACTACTAAAATACTGAGTGATTAATTAGTCCTAAATTTCACAAAGATAACTGTTTAGAAATTCCTTAGATAGGTGTCCTCCAACGCTTTACTTGGAAGTAATTTTTCATCATGTATGTATACAAAATAACGGTTTCATAAAACATTGTCGTCCAACTCCCAATTGTTATGAACCATTAAGAATAAAGTTGAAGTATTTCCTGAATTACAGAGGTTTAAATCAAATTAAGTGTTATGGGAAGGAAGTATGAATATGTATCAGATGCCTATCGCCGCGCGGAAGTCGCAGCGAGCAGCGTACAACGGGAATCGGTGTTGTTTTGATTTGGTTCCGATATCCACTTGATATATTTTATTTGTTACTATCATAAATATGTGAAAATCGTAAGGTAAAATATTTTAGGATTGTCATAGTCATTCATCATAAATGTGGCTCTACTTTTCTATTCTTAAGGATGCCAATTAAAATAATTTGGTAATGAAAAACACGTTGGTGTGTTAATCTATACTGAAAAACGAATTCGGATATTATACTGCCTGTTCGTTACAAATAAAGAGTTTGCTGCTAGAGGGACTTCTTCGTTAAATAATATAATGATATCTTACGATAGTAATGAAAATTCTGAAAGACAAATTATCTGTTTTTTTAAGTGGATCGACAAATAAATAATAATGTAACTACAACATAATAAACGTGGATACTAACTAACTGAACATAGGTACACAAATACCGAGACTCGAGAATGGAAAAAGAAAAGAAGCTCTTAATGTTCAATGTACATAGGTAACTAACGCGACATTTCGCACCATTTGCATCAATACGTCGATACTTAACATCAGGAGGTCTCTACATTAAAACCTTAGACACTTACATAAAACAAACTTTGATTCACACAATAGGTGACGACAGTATAACCGTTTATCTGGCTCAAGTCCAAGCTTTTGACTGCAGTGAACAACTGAAAACTTAGGCAACCCACATATAGGAAGCGGACACAAGAGCACCCGGTCACGTTCAGCTCCATAAGACAATAACTTGGCACAATAACAAACTCAAAGTGCTTTACGCGACGAAACTTTAACCGACACATTGTGATACAATTTTACGAATAAAAAGTATTGCTGCAAAGTTACATCTTCAACGTAGATCTGTAATTATTCTATACCGTTACTGGAAAGCGGTGAAGAAATTAAAATATTGTACCATGTGATGAGAAACTCGATCTTAATAAGACAAAGTCTGGAAAACGGTGAAGGAACACTTTTGACGAAAAGTTTTAGAAATTTAGAAATCTAGAATGTTTTTTTTTAAACTCAAGAAGCATGCTTGGTGGCAATGCGCTAGCCTGCTCAATATGATGAGGTCTAACAAGGTAAAGAAAATCTGCAATACTACACAAGTATAAACTGCATGCATGTAACCATAAGTTTGAAGCATTAGCTGCTTTGTCCAAATCGCAGAATATCACCTCAACTGGAGTTCATAAGCATACTTATAGTATGAGTAATTATCATAATTTGAAGTTATAGTACTGGCAGCGAGTTTAAAAAAAAATAACTTTTGCGTTCTTTTTATACTAATTTCTTTGTCTTTTCTCATATTCACTAGCTCACATCCTATTATTTTTCATCTCCAAAAGTGTCAGACTACAAATTCTCAACAAACTATTAGCTAAATCGCATAATCTCTTGAACCTGCTATTGCCGTTTTAAACATAAAGCGCTCACGTACAATATTTACGTGGTCTTATAAAAATACGATTGTTAGCGCTCCACCCATTATGCGTGACGGTAAACCCTTTAAGCTGGAAACGTGGCATCGACGTGAATGATTTATAAATGTGGATAACAGGGCATTAGCAAAACCACAACACGAATGTGAACTGGCTTTAGTAAAAAGAGATCTGCCATTATTGTGTGCCATGATTTATTGGTTGCAGTACTTACCTACGCTCGGTAGGTTTTTCGTCGATCGATGGTAAAGATTTGGTTGATTTGATACAAGAGATTTTTCCGGCTACAAGTTTTGCTATAGAGTTTTTGTTGGAAGTGGAGGTTCTACAGTATGGCGATCTATGTTTAAATATTGTAATGGAGGTATGATTATGTGAAAAAACTAATATTATGAATTCTATGTTTGTTTATTGTTAAGGCTTCCAAACTAATCGAAACATTATTAGATGTCGCTTAAAATAGTATCTTAAAACGTTACGCCTTATTGAATAAAATTTTCGTAGTCATTGCGTAACAAAGAAAAACCTTAACCATAATCCTTTGTCATGATCCATGAAAGGGTCATAAAAAAATCTGTAATCAGAACTCTTCTACATTTTTTAACTAATTTGAGAAAAACAAGAAACAATCGTATTCGAAAACGAAGAAATTGATTCATTATGTATAGGTAACTTTGCAATATTGTTGCGCTTTAGTTGGTAGCTTAGCCTGGAGCTGGGCTCACGTGCTCACTCGTGCGGAACCACCCTCACTGGATAATGTCAGTTACCTTTTATTACGTATATTATGTAAATATAATAATGGTCCAATGGCACGGCCTTGGGCGAGTTTTATTTGGAATATAACATTATATTGCCTTACAGCGGCTTTCCAGGGCTTGTACGTACGTCGAGTTGTATTGATAAGGAATGTTGGTTATCGTATACGACAGTCTTTGAAAGATGAATTACCATAATGTAAATACACATGCGGCGTGTTTGTAGGCACAGACGATAACGTTAGTCAAACGCTTCTTTTAAGAATGTTTTTTTGGTGCGACAAAGTGATGGTAAAAATAAAGATGGTAAGAAGGTAAACAATATATTTAGGTAGATATAAAAAAAGAAATGAATGTTTAGAATCAATATATTCGATGTTTCAGAAAGTAATTCCCAAAATAACAAATAATTTAAACTACCATTACCAGACTTACAGACAAAACAATTTCAATCTTCGGAATTTGAAATTGAAAAAAAAAATAGGTTTTATTTAAATATTCCTGCATGTCACGTAACAGTTACCGTAACGTGAAACTTACCACTCAATGGTATGCATATACTATTTTAATTCCAAAATTAAGGTAACACAAATGTGCTTGTGGTAAGTATCCGGTGGCCGTCACGTTGCCGAATCGTAAAATACCGAAGTCTTAGTTCAAGGTTGGTTATAAAACTAAGTTTTAGCGTTAGGCTTTTATGATGGCAGACGAAGAAGAAAATTATACCTCCTGACTTATTATACTTACCGTAGTATACGAGAGAGGAGTAATATCTCCTAAGCCAAGAGTATCTCCTACGCCTACAATGTTAGTCTTAACAACTTTACTACCTACGTAATTGTCTATTTAAAATACCATGTTTTATGACTTAACTTATACCACCTTTTTACCAGCGGCTTAATTAAAATATAATTTATCGTCCATAATTTTTTTGGAAATGATTTGAAATTTGAAGTAAAAATTCGGTCAAGTTCAAAAGGAGAAAACAAACAAATTTGAATGTAACCTGCAACTTTATTTATCACCCAGCAAATTTAAGACCATATCAAACTAAATCTTTAATTTTAAGTACCTGTTGCTATAGCCCCGCAAGAGAGAAACATCCGTAAAAAAATATTTAGTCGAAATATCATAGATTATGAGACATAGCTTGGTGATGACCAATGGTGATGAAAAGACAGAAAGCGGAAGCTCCGTAATAGCATTTTATTTTTACCCTATGGTAGAGAACCTTTAAAAGTACACCTTGTTTTTCTATGAGCTTTTTATTATATATTTTTGTATTTTTATCAACGGTTATTTTATCCTAGAATATTTACGTCAGAAAATCTAGTAAATATGTGACGAAAACCTCGAACACAACTATAAATAAGATCGTTATTTGTTCGTCGAGATTTTGGCGAAGGTACGCCTCAACTTACTTTTCACTTAACAATTTGAGCCCGGAACATTCATAATATTTGTTTTCTTATGTTTGACTTTAGTTCCCATGGGGAATGGGTAGGCCCGCGAACAAACACAACTATAACTTTGGCAAAAGTCCATTACTTATAGTACATAATAATTCTATAAACATGCCTTTTGTTTAACGCTACTTGACACAACCGCATCATACGCGAATCACAAATAGACGCACGCTTTTATCTGACGCATAAACGATATTAACAGGCCAAGTTCGCTCATTGCGAAATATAAGCGGCAACTAATTTCAGATTAAACAAACAACAGTGATTACGGTTACTGTGATATACGAATCGTTATATGAAAACATTGTATTTGTACGAGCGGACTGCGTACGCCATAAAGGCAGTTACTGGCGAGTTTGTATCCAATCTTCGTAAACAGCGAACCGTGTTGTTATTGGCTATAACGATTACAAAGCTACGGCCGAATTGAAAGTATAACTCGGTCGATGCGATCCTAAGAATGTGCAAGCCGGCGAAATCTATAACTAAAGCTATGTAGACCGCCCTTCGTGAAATTATTGCACGCCCGCCCGAAAATAGGTCAATTGCCTCCTGGGCGAGAGTGAGACGTGTAGGGATCATCGCGCGTGACAAGGACGGAAGTTTTAATTCGTTCAGGTGACGTCACAGGGGTTTTAACAGGATCGTTCGTTTTCTTTTTGCCAGCTATTGTTTTGGTAGAGTTCGGAAGCTCATCTGAGCTCTCGTCTTCTTCTGAGGGGTTTATTTGTTCGCCGTCGTGTGGAATCAGTAATGTGTCCGCCTCTATT
This sequence comes from Trichoplusia ni, assembly GCF_003590095.1. Taxonomy (NCBI): domain Eukaryota; kingdom Metazoa; phylum Arthropoda; class Insecta; order Lepidoptera; family Noctuidae; genus Trichoplusia; species Trichoplusia ni. The sequence goes on from NC_039500.1 coordinate 587,469, forward strand.
ACGCAGCGCGCCACGCGTTTTGTATTTTATTCGTATTTTAACGAAACCCGATAACGTTGGCGAAGAAATTTAAGAAGGAAATGAGTTACATGAAACGAGCAGTCGTACTTTGATCAAGACGTGTTTATTTACTCACATTCCGAATATTCTGATGAACCTTTTGTTTCTGTAATTTGCGGGTAAGCTACGCTCAATGTTTTGATGCCGACCAGCGATTTAACAGAACAAGTAACGTTTGCAAAATACTGGAAACGTCAAGAAAATCTTGTAATGAGGTTTTCGTCTTGGCATAAAAGAGGATTTATTTAAAATTGTTACTTGATAATTTGTGGACGGCCACGTTTTACGGTGTTGTTAATTACTGTAATAAAATATGTCATAAACAGTCCAGCAGTGGGTAATTGGACACTTCAATAAAAGAGATTCGGGAATACAATGGACCTTTGTGTTACGATAACGTGAGCAAAGTCATTAACTATAAGGCCTAGTTATTGTTCGAATAAAACTGTTTTTATTGCTTTCTCTGATGTATTGTTACATGAAATAACGTCTGTAAACTTCTTAATAGAAAGGCTGGAGGCGTAGCTCTTAGATTATATGAAAGTGGTTGAAAATTCGTTGTATGAAAATTTTTGTCTTATTAATTGGTTAAATGTTGAACGCACGTAATGACAAATACATGTATTTGAAACCTAAAGAGATACATTTTTTGTGACGTGGTTAAACAAAACAATGAAGTAGCAAAGGATCTAATAAATAAAATACAAAAGTGAAGCGAGGTCGACTATCGAAAACCGGTCGACGCGAGTTGAGTCTCCCGCCAATAAAGGTTCTCCACAAATAGGCTAAAAAAATTGCCCCCTGAGAGCAGAGCCTTAGTAATACTAATGACTTAAACTTAAAAAAAAAACACTAATCCACCCGATTTCTTCCAAATCCATGTCTGTTCTCATAACATTCAATTCTTCCATGAAACAAAATTCAAAGTAAAATTTCGTTCGAATTCATATACGTTGTATCTCCAAGACAACGTCAACAGATTTGATAGACACACGGCTTATAAGATGTGTAATTACTTTATAATTAACACGTAATAAGGAGAACCGTAAAGTGGGAACGCTGATGAACAACTTGGTTATAAATTGTTTAAAAGGGGATTAACCCCCGTCTTGTAAAGTACGATACAACGTTATGTCTGAAGGAATTATAATTATTAATTATTATTTTGGAGAAGAGAATTTATTTTATTGTTATAAAAATATATACTATAAATATTTCTTTGATAAAAGCGAATGAGAAATAAATTGAAAAATTGAGACAAGTTATAGGAAAAATGATTTTTAAAAGCTTGTTAAGTAATTTATCATGTGCACTGCTGAGCAAACATTTCACCCTTTAGGTTTCAGATCACAACAGTCTTTATTGAAGTAAAGTATACAACTATGATATTATCATGAAAAAAGGGTTCGAAAATAATCTTATAGATTATGCAAAAGAAAAGAAAAGTGTAAATGTATTAAAGTGTTTGAGACACAATCTTAGTTACCGAAGGAGTACCTCCGAAACCGCTTGACCGATCATGATGAAACTTGTATGTTTATTTACTAGACTAAGTTCTCTGAGATCAGCTACTATCCATTCACTCCTATTATTTTAATTTGTTTGTTATGTTTCGCTTTACTGAAAATCTCCAAAAATAATTTGATGGCAGAACGACATTTGAATATATCAACAATAAAACCCGTAGTCATGAAGTACAAGTTTTTATTACTCTCCATCGAACAACTAGTCGTAACTAAGTAGATCTCGTTGCGTCGCTCAAATTCACAACACTACGAAGAGGTCACGAACAGTACAACAACGCTTCACAATAGTACAACTAAATGTATTGCAAAAGCACGGCCTTAACAGAATTACTATCAACTGTTTTACAGGGTGTACCAATTTCAATTCGAAAACAAATAAATGTCTTTTATAGCCGGCGTTGTCCCAAGAAACTAACAATAAGTGCCTAATAGCATTCTAGAACAATGGCTCTCGAATAATTATGTACTATGTAGTCTAATTAAACATTCGTGAAGTCGACTTTTAGCCTCCTCCCCTCTTTTGAGAGGCAACCGAGTGTGTGATTAGGGGCGACGAAGACTGCCACGGTACTGTACGACGCCTGTTTACCCCATCCAGTTTCGAATAATTCAGACCAGAGTAGAACAATTCTAACTAATGTTGTTTGCTTGTTACTTCAGAGGCGAACGAACTTTGAATTCCACGTCAGTTTGGTTATGGAATTTGTCAATGAAACAACAGCTTTGAGAGTTGCAGTGTATTGCTATTGTAACGCAATATTCCGGTTCTAGTCTATTCGTGGAAAATTAATTAGGACGCCCGATACTCAGCGCTGTTTATCTGAACGTGTCAGCACTGTTTAATCGCCTTATTTGTGATTTGTTCAAGAGTTTTATTTGAGCTTAAAATTTGGTTAAAAGAAATGTACTACAAGATATACAAGTAAATCAAATGTAGTCAGTGTCACTTACGTAATAAAAGTGCGAATTTTAAAAGGAAAAAAAACTCATTTACAAAAAATAAGGGCTTTTAAAATAAACCCCCTTTCAATTATTAAGTACTAGTTTGGAATTGATAGTATAAATATAAATATTACGACTCCGTACCGGATATTTGTCTACGCGAGCCAAATGTCAGATCGATCAAATCATTCCGATCTATTTAAATAGGACGATATAATTGAGATGACATAGTTTCAAGCTTACGAGAGTGTCACGAGAAAATGTAAACACATCCGATTTTAAAATTAATCATAAACAGAACTTAAGCTTTTTAATGGAATTGTGTGATTTTTTTTATCGCGAACGTATAAAATTTAAAAGGTTTAAAATTATCCATTAGCCCTACAGTGGGACACACTGTAGGGCAAAGGGAGGGAAGGAATCCTTCCTTTGGATTTTCCCGGTACCTAATAGCTAAAATTGAAGGCATAGAATTTAAAAATTCATTTTTGTACCAAATAAAATTAGCGTGTCTAAATGTTGTCATACATTCAATTTTATTTACTTTTCTATTCAATTAAAATTATCACAATGATAATTATTTTTTAATAAAGAATAAGGTATGGAATACCTACCAAATCTGTTATTTAAATTATTACTGTTTTGTTTCAGGTCAGTAATTACTGCAGTAATATGAGGAAAATGGTAAATAAATAAATGCAAGTTACACACCCGAACATCTGAAAATAACTTAACAAAAATTTTAATGAACCACTTTCGACGAAACGTTTCAAATAATGAGTGGAGATTAAAAATTCTTCCAATGACTCAGTTTTAAACGATCAGCATTTTTTATGTCGATTGTTCCTCCCGGCATAAACCATAAAACCGTTATTGGGACGCTCGTAAAATCTTCCATAACATACCGAACACCAATTAATAAGAGCCATGATTAATTTACTGATATACTTTTATAACTAAGACTAGGTTTTGCGCACGACTTCGTTCGTGTGGCTGCGAAGGAATAGAAATAAGGTAGGTTAAACTCGGATAAATAGTTTCAGAGTGCATTTTCTTTGCTGCTCTACTCCTAATCATCATAGTGGGGTGATTTAATATAAATATCGTATAACTTTTACCTAATAAATGGTCTTTGGAAAACCTAAATATTTTTTTAAAATCTCACCAACATATCTTGAGATTTGAAAGTTCAAACAAACAAACTCTTCAGCTTTAAGCAATTAGTATAGATTAAATATAGAAATTAAACCCGAAGTCACCATGAATATTAATTTTAAAGGAGGTCGGTAGCTCCACCCTTCCTGTAATACCCCATTTAAAATATGAAAGCAATTCAATGTAGGTATTAATAGTAATGAATTCCTTATTACAGATTTAATTAGTCCAGTATGAGCACAAAGGGATTCCCGGTTGAGATCCGGGATTCAATGAAAAAACTTTGAATTTTTCCTTGAATAACTTTCTGGTTATGAATGTCTAGTGGTTTGACTCTCTTTACTTGATTTAAATGTCATCTGCATTTCATTTAAATGACCGCGGCTTAGCCATACGTACAGACAGAAGATTTAATATAAAACCTACTTTTTTATTATTAGGCAATTTATGAAAAGATGACCGCTCTAGCTCATGGCATGCAGGCCACTAGTTTTCATATACTAAAACGCACGCAAAAAATAATAAATAACAATATGATCTCTGATTAATTAAATTGTCACCTGCGATTGTAAGGCTGATACGTTTGGCGGTGGTAGTTGCTCCAGTCCTGAGAGGGGGGGGGGGGTTCCCACGACACTTGGAGAGGAAATGGAACTTTCAGCTTTGATAAAGTTTTAATATATTCTTCGGCAAGTTTCCAAGTTGTTTCGCCGGGCGTTATGACGGATTCTGTGTGTGTTCGCTCTCTTTTCGTTACGCTTTTTCCAGTTTCACTTATTCCATGGAAGGATGAAGGATTTAATTTATGGAATATGGCTGCGGGCGCGACATCCCGTTAGAGAAAGTATGTACTTTGAGTAAGTTTGGAAGTTGGTTCGTGTCGGGAGTAGTTTGCAGCGGGTCGCGGGCTTCTTGCATAGCTTCCGAGAAATTGCTATGAAGTGCGAGAACAAGTTTCCCTTGGTGGGTTTTCTTTGTTACTTTGGTCTCTTTTACATATAATTGTACTAGTTAGAGTTCTGTTCTACTTCGGAAACCTACGTAAAATTTTTGGCCTTTGTGCTAAAAATCAACAGCGTAATTTGGGAATACCGTGGCATCTGAAAGTTTATAACATGTCTACGATATTCTGTTGGATTTGTAACTTATATGTAATATAATTTTATCCATCAATAGTAAATATTTACCAACCTAAAATAAATCAGTCTCACTGAACAAATTAAAAACAAGTAATTGAAAATTACAAAACTTTAAGTATTTTACATTTTCTAAATAAAATACTAAATTCATAATTAATGATAATGAACGTCGCCAACTTTCTCACTCAATGGGTTATTTGCTATTCAAAAGTGTTTAATCGTAAATATAGAAAAAAAGGTAACTGGTTTACGAGTTTCGAACAAAAGCGGTCTGATTACGGCACTCCTGAATTATTTTTTATGTTTTAAATTTCCGCGAAGTTTCGCGAAGCCGAGGGAATCTATTCAAGAAAATAATTAACCTTTATCCGTCGCTGTCAAATGCAATGAGCCGCGAACGCCGACTTGCTTCGTTTTTAATGTATCGATTTTTTAACTTGATTGCATTGTTTGATTTTATTTTTCAATGAGAATTGATTCGGGAGGCTTGATGTTTTGTTTTCGGTCTTCCATTGAATCCAGGTTAATAACAATACATTACGATCAAGTTCTAATACAAAACCTGTGAAAAATTTGCAATCTAAGTTGTCCTTAGACCTCGCTTTAAGTTACGTCACAAACGTCAAGTGCTCCTATCGGATTATCCCAAAAAGGCGAGACTACGCCACTTTTGGTCCCCAGACAGTCTGACAAGATATCTCCGTCGACCTGCTTGACTTTACGTCTGTGCCCATTACGTGGCCGCAGCGACAAACAATGCTTTGATAGCTTCTAAACTGGGGCAATCCCGGCATCGCTCCTTGTCACACCCGTAGGGCTGCTAAGCCAAGGATTATGACTTAAACCAAGCTAGCACAAACAAATTAATCTTGAAGTTGCCTTTGCAAGATCATTTTAAAATTAAAACAACATTTACGTTCTTATTTTAAAATGTAAAATCTCGCGCTCATTTGTTTACACTACTAAGTCTGACAGGCCAGTACCAACAAGTTTTTCAAGCAATGAGTCTTTACAATTACAATCGGCTCCATCGTTCTCAAAAAAGACATGTAAAAGTGATAAAAAATATCCTATTTGCAGAATAAATAATTTCATTTCATTTCATTTCAATGCATTCAATTTAGATTCCGATTTTAAAAATGGCATTCGATAACCCTAATAAATCTTGTGCTACGTCTATCTCGCTCCCACATCGACCTGCAATCACTCCCTCGACGCCGACGCTGCCCCAATGATATTTGTGTTCGATTATAATTAAACCTATGTCCTCCTTCTTTGAAATGTCAAGCTGTCTTTAATTAAAGCCGGCCTTTAATTATAGATCTGTCCCTTTCAGTTTTCTTCAAACAAAAAGATGTTCGGGTATTATTTATTAGTTGACTAATGACTCAATGCTTTCGTAATATTTGTCCGTAAACGTCTGATGCTAAACATGGCGTCTGCGAGACTCTGTAATCATTTTTGGCACACGTTTTGGTGATAAAAATATTGTGTTGTTATTGTATTAGCGCACTCAAAGCTTTAAATGAAGTTTGTTTACCTCATGTTCTTCACAGAAGAACTTTCTAGACACATTATACAACTGCTTTTTATTTACTGTGTGTAAAGTGATTCTTATAATTAAAATATAAAATTCATAAAGTGGGTAAAACACTTAGTTAAGTTTGGCTCTTAAGCTGGAATCTGCTTGTACTGAAACTAGTAAACTGCAAGTGGGTGTAGTTGTACCCTCAATTCGGTCCACAAAACACGAAAGTTTTGAACGAACTGTTTGTTACACTTTAGACTCGATTTAGAATAAACTGGAAACTTACCAACTGGAGATACTCAAGTAAGTATTTTCGGAGGACTTGTTCTATTGGAATATTTATGTATGTATATACAGCTATGAATAGAAAATCGATAAACCAAAGAAATAGACATGTCCAATATTTGTTAAGATTAGCAGAAATGTCATTTGAATAACTAACAGGTACCAATTGCCCGAAAAAAGAATATGGATTTTCACATAGGAGACTTTGACACAGGAATTTGCGTTTGACCCATTGAAAGTAGGTCACTGATCCGCTGCATGACTTTCAAATTCATTCAAGATTATTTAAGGGCATTAGCAGACAGTCATTTGTTAGGTTGTGTTTACATTGATACGGAGATGGGTGGTGTGTTGCGGTGACAGTGCTTGAAATATTTCTGAAATAGTTTCACAACGGAGTGACAATTGATGGGCTAAATCACGATCCGCTACATTTCGCCCAGTTCCACATGTTAAGCCTAGAGTAATAGTAATATATCTTGTGGCACTGTAGATCATCCATTTGAAAAAGGTTGCTAGAAGCGTTGATGATAGACAGCCATAGTCTGATGCATCAGTTTATAGACTAAAACATTTTCGACAAGAAGTTTTGTAACTTGCATTAACACGTGCACATGAATGCCAGCACGTGCCACTTGTGCATGCTTTCGCAAAGCAATTTGTCGGTGTTCGCGACTCGTGTAAAAGGTCTTATGAGTTTATAAGCACGTACGAGACTTACATAGTGACGCGTCTCGCGTTAATACGCGAAAAGTAACCGCTGAAATTTGTAAATACCCTGAGTTTATATTGTTTCGTAGAGGTCCTGCAAAAAAATTATTATCCTATGGCAGAATATTTCGGTTAATTTAGGGTATTGTACAGGTAAAATTAAGCTGGATGGGGATAGTGCTAGATATGTTATCGTAAAAACTTTTGAGAAAGGCCTTTGTCCAGCATTAGAAGTCTTTTATGAGTTGAGGTGATTCGAAGTAAAAGCATATATACAAAACATATAGATATAGTTTTATTTAATGGGTTCATATACTAGGCCTTAACTCTTTCATAAATTTGTGGTATAAATGTTCCTGAAAAGCCTCAGCACTAAAACTAAATAAAGCCCATAATAAGCTTACTTGAATCTCAAAAAAGGTTGAAGCAAAGTGTGTGTCGTTCCATCAGGCTGATGAGGTGGTCGCCAAGTAAAGATCTGCATACATGAATCATGTTGACCGACTCACCTCAAAGTCCGTTATATATCGTGTCACTTTACTCTCTGTCCGCCTTCCCGACCCGCCGCGCCAAGATTGTGCAAGTGAAAAATACAGCTGCGACAATGTAGACCAGGATGGGAAGAATTTTATAAAAACCATGTTAAATAAAAAATGTTCAGTGTATGTTTAACACTAGAGGAGCTAAATTAATTGGAAGAATGTTCGCGTGTCGACCACGTGCTTGGGACGAAATTTATGAATTTCATAATGGCACCCAACAGGGACCCACGAAACCACCACCTCTTTGTTGCCAACTAATATAAAACATTATTTATACTTGTTCGCAATTATTGTTTTGTTCGTTATTTTCTGTTATAAGTTTTGTTATTAGCTGAGAAACTAGATTTTCTAGTATTGCCTACAAAGCTTTGTAAACTCAGTCATGTTTTCTGAAACGTCGTTTAGGTACTATTTATTTTTTTAAACAACTTTAATATAACAGTTTCAAGTCAGTCACATAATAGACTCACGTTTTTTTGATGTTGTAAATATTTAATTTCTGGTTTGCTACTCAAAAATGTCAACCATAAAAAACGGATGGGCAAGCTTAACCGCATCCTAAAATCATATTAATCATGCAATGTTTACCATACACGGCTTAAATCAGAATACCATTACCGCTATCCCGTCACATAAAACCTCAGAACAGCCTTCTGTCACAAAAATATTTTTTGCCATCCATAATTTTTTATTGAAATCAAGCCGGCCATAAACCAATCGAGGCTCTCAGACATAAACGAAGCTGCTGGCGCCGACGATGTTTTCTTGTTAACTGCGGCTGTAATAGGTGGATACGTTCGACGGAGCCTCGGCCACAAACACGACTAGCTTGGCGAAAACAACACTATTTATCAAGAGGGTTGATATCGAACTCTTTTCGGGAAAGTCGGGCAATAAAAGCCACAGCGGCGCGTGGGGATTTCATATTCCAACATGGCGGGTATTCGCGGCAACGGCCAATTCACTTATACCGGGACTCAAGGCTCGCCCGACCGTAGAACTTGGCTATCATATTATCTAAGATCTGTATTCGCGTCGACTGATGCTTTTGCTTACTCAAGTGACTTTTAAGCACTGCTGCTGGATGATTTGATATTGGTTTGTTATGTAAACAGCGTGGAATATATTTAGCTTTGCAGTTAAGATAAATTCGATTATTTTTTATTGAAAACGGGTTGTGATTGTTCGAAATGGATTCAAAACTCGTAAAACTGATTTAAATATATTGTTACGCAATTTCAAGTTATTTATTGAACCATAATGAGTAATTATTTGATGTAGTAATACTTCAATAAATATAATTAAATTAAGTAAACATTCCAATTGTAATTATAATCACTTAATTAGGTAAACTGTAATATTTGCTAATTATTAGTATTGTAACTACAAATGAATAATAGAATATTTTACTGAGGTTTTGCCTGATATTATAATCTATACAATAAATAAATATTGCATTGTCATGATTATCATTTATAGGCATGCCCTAATACATGGTTGAAGTAATTACAATATTACATACTATTGTGTGATAAAAATATGTTTATAAATACTAAATCCATACAACTGCGGGTCGGGCTGATTTGTGTGAAATGTAAACCAACCAGAGCGCTAACTAAGTACATAAGGTTTTAGGAGTTCAGTGACATACACACGTACAATACAATTATGTCGTATACACATACACATACAGAATATTTATAAATTACTTAGTGTCTAGGTACGAGACAAACATTATTACGAGTAAAGAAGCCAAGTTCAAAATCACAACTCTGTGTAATTAAAGATTATTTTATAAATATCCCAAAATGGTGTACCAAAACAAGTTGTTTACACTTTTTGGACACGTTTGTTATCAATTTCTCAGTACTTTTCCTGTAACTTAGTTGCTTATTAAGTTGCTGAGCTATTTAGGTACTTGTATCAAAAGTTTAGGTAACAAATAAGATACGACGGCTGAATACTTTGGCATTAAATTTCTGAGAAATGAATAAATCCCTATTATTACAATGTTTCGAAGAAATCATTAAAATGCTGCATGTTTATGGTACATATTGTAGGCGCCTAATATGGAGCAGAGTGTCTACCGATGCCTCTTGTGGCAAATAAAATGCAGTTATGAAAGCGAGCGTAGCGTGGTGCATCATCTTTCTCTTCCACATCAGAAATAGTCTAGTCTTTTATGAAGATGTTGTGGTAGGCTACCAGATTTTGAAACCTAAATACATTACCGTTCACTTACGAGATAGCCCATTTATCATCTTCTTTATTTATTTATCATTCATTCTTCATTTTAAAAAGTTTCAACTACTTGAAACTTTTTAAAATAAAGAAAAAGATTTTGTCACTATGCCACGATTAGGTTAGTGACTCTTCTTATTATTCGCACATTCAACAAACAGGGAACATTATGCCTAAACGATCACACAACTACATACTATAAGATATTTTCATAACATACCTATTAGTAACTTCAAACGTCTAATATGTCCCGAGAAAACGCCAAAACAAAATTAATATCCCGTTAGTTGTAACTAATGGCTTACAGTGTTCGCCAAAAAATATTGGAACGATAACTATGTTTGTTCGCACAACCTTGGTTCGGCCAGTGTCGGGTTTAAGGAAGCATGTATAATCCCACGAAAACAATAAATGTGGAAATGAGAGCCAAGTTCAACATTATCACTAATTATATTGTAGTTGTCTACTTCACTGAGCCATGATTATGGATATTTTTTTTTTCGTGACAAGTTTCGTAGATAATCTATTCTTTTTTTAAAATTTTCATCTGTTCAAAAGTTGTAATGTTTTCTTGTTATGTATAAAGACGGCATTGTTCACCAGTTCTTATCTAGAACTTGGCTAAGCACACTCCCGCGTTTCTAGTTCGGCCTTGAGACCTGTGTGTCTCGCATCGGGTGTCAACAAAGACGTTCTATTTCCCAACTCTATTATTTTAGTATGAAGGATTTAAGTTCAGCGGTTTGCTTTGTTTGAAGATGTTCGACTAAAGAATGTTGAGGAGACGTGCTTTCATGTCTGTGCGATTTCTCTGCCTGAAGCGATGGAGGCGTATACCAGATGTAACTTTGTTTTTATAATAACTTTAGTCTTTGTTCGGCGTTTCCTTAACAGTCCTCCATTCTTTATGCTAGTTTAGTTTACAAATAGCAGACGGTTTTACTCCGTATTCATAGTTTTAATAAGTTATGGGAACTTTGTAGAGTCTAATTATCAAAACTGCTGAAGATATTTTTCTTGTAGAGTTTTTGAGTTATTATTTAGTCTGTTGTTTGTTTTGTACCTCTAATGAAGGTATTATAGCACAGAGTAATGGGAGAGTCACATCAATCTCATCCCAGACAGCTAGTTAGTCATCTGTCTAGACTAGCCATTACAGATGACCCTCCGAAAAGTACGATTCAATCTATACAAACGACCTATCGATACCAAACTGTTTTCAAAGGATATTTGTATACTTACATTCTATGGCTCAGTGCTCTGTCAGTATATTTCATTTGCAGAAATCAATTGTGATTGAAGGTAAAATAGACGTCTACTCTTTTTCATTATCCAATGCTCAATTACTAAAATTGGTAATAGAATAAACACCCAAAAATATCAGCATTAAATAAATACGTTCAAACAGGTTTGGTTAACACTCCTTACAACAGCGTTTGGTTCACGAACTCTCTTTATTCTGAGCTTAAATATTAAGTTATTTTCCCAAACATATCTGTGAGCGCCCTTACGTCCTTTTATTTGCGTTTTGCACGAAAATATACATCATTTTATTTTAAATCGTTTAACACACCCGCAGTTCAAAAGGTTCCATTATCATAATTCTAACAAGGGAAGAACAAAACTCGTGCAATGCTTGCTTATAATAAAAACAATGGGTCGTCCCACGCGTTCCTGAATGTTTTAGCGGACTCAACCCTTGTTTCGCACGCGCAAAACATTTTTACTTCACTTTTAGCCACTAAGGCTCTCTTTGAAAAATTACTTAGATCGGTCGAATAGATGTTTTGAGGACTCATGTTAATATGCCCGTGAAATGTGTTTTCTAAACTCGACAATTTAATTTAATTAATGTAACCATAACATTCTAGACATCTACAAAAATATTGATAAGTACCTGAAGTCCGAATTATTTGGCCATGCAGAATAGTGGTGTTTAACTTCTATAATTTAAACGAAAATAGGAATGTCTAGCATCAAAAATAAAAGTACTATCAGACCGAAAATGGCCGTAACATCCGAACGTGGGACAAAACAACACATTTTGATGTTCGTGCCACACAGGTGCAATGTACTATTGTAGTGTAGTCTATTTTATATTCCCGTATCCATTTAGGAGGAAAGTGCGATAAGCGAAATTGCCTTGCTTTTATAACAAGTACGCCACTAAAAAGAACCACCGAAAATGAGAGCCAGATTGGTCCGTGAAATTCTGGGTCGTACCGTTTTGCGCTTGCAATATTTTGATGTGGCCACTTTCAGAAAATGGTTGCTTCTTGCATTCCATTTTTCGTAGTTTACAGCTTTTGTGGACATTAGATACTTAATATTATTATCTAGTGCGATTAAATTAACGCCGGAATAATTTGCCGACACGAAATTACAAGATTCCGTTCAGCCGGTCAAGTCAATTACAGGTGGCTTAGAAAGTTATGATCCCTTACCAAACGGGAGACGTAGATTTATCTGTTTTGGCTTCGATTTGCTTATTTTACAGCGCGCATTTAAAATTGAATACATTAATTTCGAAAAGTTTGTCGTGGACTAAATTACAGATGAAGACGAGTGTCGGCTGCGAGGTAATTTGACTCGTAACATTACTCGTTTACGGTTCTAATTTAACTGCGACATTATTAATCAAGTTAATGCTACATCAGTTGCCCCATTTGTATGGAAGGTTTTTTGAAGGTAATTTGTGAGCGCTGTTATATATTTTCGTAACGTGACATATACTGAGGTTTGACAAAGTCTGCGTGAGGGTTTAGAAGAAAATATTGTGCGTGTTTATTATTCCGAGCGATGAGAATGTTGGTATTCATATTACGATTTACTTTCGTGCAGGCACATAAAATGGTTCGTATGTACCAGCCGCCGAGAGACGAACGCCAACTAACTGTCAAAAGACTGAAATACACGAAAACATCATACATTACTGAAATCGGATTTAACTCACAGACACACTACCCTTAACCCGTAAACAGAGACATAAATTATTGAATACCATATCATATTCACTGACTTCGAAAAAAGTAGAAAGAGATACGCAAAATCGAATCCCCTTTCAATAGTCGGCACGTACGAGGGACCACGTTCGCTTTTCGTCCAATATTTAGTATGCACGTACTTAAACGTGATTGGTGGAACATCCCGAAGCTTTGTGGGGTATTTGCAGTTCTATCACGTGTGGCGTGTTGGCTACGTGACGTCACACTACCTGGTCGAGGGCACCAGCTCTACCCGCCATCAGTATGTAAAACAGATCGTCGGCTAAAGAACATAATTCGGGAATCTTGGCTGCTTTTTGGATCTTGATAATTAAGGGACCCAAATTATTTTCTGAATTCGGGGATGAATCCAAATTGGGCATATTGTTGGCTTAATGTAGCAACTGTGGTTTGCGTCCCTTAGTTTACATATGGTTTAGGAAATAAGGAATTATTCGGTAGACAAATCTTTGGGTTATTTGACACTAATTTGCCATTTGTAAGGCAGAAATTAGGGCTATTAGTTTCTGTTTGCTTTGAAATTGCATAAAGATACTCAGACTCAAAATAAGGAACCCGCGACATGTTGTGCTATCGGTTATCCGACCCGTCGCAGTCACAGCTTCAACCATCCTCTTGATAATTTGGACTCATATTGTTTTCACATATTTTTGTTCGCATAGCGTAAGAATTAATACGCTTAGTTCTGACACCTGTATTTTCATTGCATGTCGTTGATAAAGCATTCTGACTTTTATGAAAACATGAGGTTGCTCGCACTTTGTCTCTTGTCATACGCTCCATTGTTGAATTGATGAATGAGACACGGATTTATGGGATATTGGGAACTGTAGTCCGCTTTTTATAACCTAAAAAATATGTGAAAAAGTTGTGAAAGTGTAACTTATTTTTAGAATCCTACAGAGAGCTACAGCGAGGTGGTTCTAAATGATTCAAGGAAGACAATTTAATTTATTAAAATATTAAATACTTGCAGTTACGAATGCTGACATGAATTATTTGATTGTGTCTTTATTTTAAAGCAATAAAGTTCAAAATCATAACTCACAGCTCCTAGAAACGTTTAAGCCTATTAGATTGTCGGTCTCAGTTGACTCACAATATGTGTCAATATGTTTGTACCAGAACTAATAGGACAGCTTGCTAGTCGGATCTAATTGCACAACCTCGCCGTATCGGGTTGATTAACCGATACAGATTATAAAGGGGATTGCTCATGGCTCCACATTCGTTCTGGCGGTAGGCCAGCGGCGACACTACGACTAAGTGTTGGCTGTAGGGTTGCCTCATCATCAATTCTCGTGTTTATTTCACGCGAATTGCTATACAAATTAAATAGGACATTTTTATAGTATCACTGAGATATAACCGTCACTAATATGTCCCTAAGTCTATTCGTCAGTCTTGATTTTATGGTTGTTTTATAGAAAAATCATGGCGGCTGCTATTAGATTGATACATAAATCTATGTGCGTTAAATTTAAATGTGTTTTTGATTTATTTTTAATTTTCATTGATATGAATTGAAGTAAACGCACCTGACTATAAAATACCTAAAGCTATAGTTGTATAAAATGTAATATATCTATTTGTAGGTTTTTAGGTACGCGATAACATCTAAATAAAAGATCAAGTTTCTATGAACTTGAATCCAAAAGAAAACTAAATTTCGACGAAATATTCGTGACAACCCTACTGAAAACACAATAGCGCTCCGCCCACCAAGTCGACGCTGCAAAATATGAGTACAGCTGTCATTGGTGGAAGTCAGAGAGCGTGCCAGTGTGAATATAGCTTAATGATTTAGCAGGCGCTAAAGCACCCAACTAATCAGACTAATAAAGATTTATATTTTATTTTTATTAAATAAATTTCGAATAAGCAATAAATATAAATAATAAAAACAAATAAATAGCAAAATTTTTAGCTCATTATCTTGCTCATTATATACGGTTCATTTTTATTATGTTCGTTCAGATATAATCAGTGCAAAAACTCTGTATTGAGTGAAAAACTAAAATTCAGAATTCGAAGGAAAGTAGACTGACAGATAGACGATTGATGGGAAAGAATGATTAATGACATAACTGTTGCAAAGTCAAATGACAAATGACAAGATGTGTAATCAAATAGGCTTGTAAAAAGTAAAATTTCGGGTGGAGTTAGTAAATCTAGAATAAACTTCGTAGGAATAGTCCATACCAACATTATGAGAGCGAAGGTGACGTTTTATTATTGTACCAATTATGATCAAATTGTTCTTGGGCTGAGGTGAGGCTGATATGGGCTATGAGAAAGGGCGAAAGAAAACTAGGTAATATTTAAAACTGTTTTATTTGGATCATCTGGTTTAACGTTTTTTTTTAAAACAACCGTTCATTATTCAATTAAACTTTGGAAATCAATGTTGTTTAAATAGCTTTAACAGTCTTATAACCAAATTGATTAAATGCCAGAAGCGAATTAACCGACTGTTTATATAGCTATGAAAACTGTGTAACATATTTATATTATAGAACATAAATTTAATAAAGCTTATTTATTTTGTGGCGCCAAGCGGCATACCTCATATTTACGCAACGTTTAAATTTTTTACTGAATTCCTTGATATAAAATAAAAGTAAATCAAACGTAAAAATGTTTGGGTAATTAGTAACAATCTAAAAATAAATTTAATTACCAAGTATGTATTTTGGCACGGATAACGATTATTTTGAACGTGACACGACTTTGAATTACCATAATATGGGTAAACGCTTTTTCGGCTAGGTAAAAACCAGTTTAACAATTGTTTAAAAATGGATTGAAGTATTTTCAGGGTTTATCAGCAGAACTGTTGGATGCCCGAATCCATTTCTGGTAGCTCTCTCTGAAACGCCCCGAGAAAAAAGAATTATTATTCTGAAATTCTTTGCTTATGTATTTTTATTACCTAACAGTATAATTTCAGCCGTACAGGCTAATTTTAGATCTTAAGCTAAGATTCGAAAAGTCAAATAAGTATGTTTGACTTTTATGGTCGATAATATTAAAAACAACATTATTAACCGATTTTTCTAACCAAAACAATTTTCCGTTCTAATAAAATGAAGCATGTCATCGTAAGGTCGGAATATAATTGGCCCACTGTTATGGCGGGGCTCGGCTCGAACACTCTCCGCTATCACTATTAGCACTTAGGTCTCGTGATACCCGCACTGGACCTGAATAGAAATGACGGGAAAGGGGTTCCCGAGCCCCTACATACCGACTCATATCATCTCATGCTTGTCACGGACTCCCGCTTCAAATAACCCCGGGTTTGCTCCATAAGTAATAGTTTGTTTTATTTTTCCTTCCAATATTCCTCTTACACGAACACACCGCCCGTCAAACATCGCTGTAATTACATCTTGAATGACGCCCCCAACTCGCATTTTCTTACTACCCAATAAATAAGTTGAAACGAAGAGACAGCTGCTTATGAAATCAATTTCCTCCACAGTTCTATGTTTAAACATAATTCTGTACGAGAATCTTTGCGAATACGCCATTTGAAAAGATTAAAGCCGGTCTTTCGATAGACAGTCGTAAATAGGTCCTTTTTGGTGCAAAATTCCTTTCATCAATGTATTTAGTTAGCGAATAAGTACCGTCGTGGAACATTATACCGTCAAAGGCCTCATAGATGAACATCAGATAATATGATTTATATTTCTCAAAGCAACGTCTCAATTGAATACACCTTTTTATTCGTAACGCTTTGTCTATACTCAAGGTTCATTGGCTTAAAATACAACATTAATAAAGTGTACAATAACTAGTGATTTAAATATGAATGTTTGCCAGAATTGTTTTGTGAATAAGTATCTAATAATAATTTGGGCCAAACTATTAGCACATTATCTGTTGTCTCGAATTTTAGTCACACTTCCTAGGTACTATTTAGATTGCATTTTCTTTTTAACATTAAAGTAATTTGAAACTGTAGTTAGTATTCAATCTTTGACTACGGTCTTCAGTATGCGACTAGCACCGAACAAATATGACTTTGGCGTGAAAATAAACATCGCGGTGACAGGTCGGAAGTCACGCTTTGAAAAGGAACTAGCGTGGCGTGAGGCCATGGAAATAAAAGTCTTCGACACGTTTGAAATACTGCTCTATGTAGAGCAAGTTTTCGAACGTATCGACTTTATTCATTACTTTAATGTTAGAGGTTAAATCATTACCACAAAAGTATGCCCAGATTATGACGACACATAATCTTGTGAATGCTGTCAGAGTATTTTTACCTCGCAAGTCATTTGTTTTTTAAAAAGTGCAGGTTGCACCGTTATACCATGATTTTTCCTAAGAAAATACGAAAGCATTTAATAATAAAAATATCACTAAAAATATGCGTCTAATTTCCTCCCTCCAGAGTAACAATTTAAAATCGTCGAACGAAAATTCTTAGCGACTGCATATTTTAAACTGCGCAGCTACAAAAATTCTTCTTTATTTTAAAATATCTTTTGCCTCAGAGCACCTTAGTACAGGTAAGGCCAACAAAAGGGAATTATTCAGAATATTGACTAGCTCGAACATACCAGCTTTAAAGCAACATAGGTAACTTCGTGAAAGCTTTTAAAGTACCATCGTGTACTTATTGCTCGACTAATCCTGTTGCGGTTCATGTGAACACAGCCTTCGATAGAGTTCTGAATTCTAAATCTGTTCGTTCGTGTGTTCAGCCATTATGTGTATACTTTGTATGCAGCCTCTTTGCTCGTCGTACATATTTTTGTGAGTGCGGAGGTTTTTTATTACTTCGACGACAAAAGAGAGGCGTTATATGTTCAACCATTTTTAATGTCACGTTTATTTCTTTATAGCAATGTAATTGATAGGATGAGTTTATTAAACAGGTTTTTCGGCGATTTTTATAGACGTAGTCTTTCTGAATGTTTTTTCTACAAATATGATTCATAAAAATAAAGATTAACTGAAGCATTGCTCTAATATTTTTACATTACTTGCTTTATCACTCATTAGAGGTTAAGTTAAAATTGATTCCTTTATTAAATAAGTTTTGCGAATTGAAAAATAACATCGTCTGATTATTTTTCAATTCGAATATCAATGCTGCTTTTCATTATAACACAGTCTCTTTAAAACATTGTCATTTGTTACAAAAGAGAAACAAGTTTCGGGCCAAATCATCCCGACACCGGACACATCTGTGTTCCAATCTCTTACATTGTAACTCTAAAGTGATGTAACTGACAACAAACTAGAATTATGTGCAGTTACACAGTTATGCTGAAGTTCTTATTGTGGTACTAAAAGTGTAAACGTGGAACTATTCCAAATGATTCAAGACGGATGATTGTAGACGATGTTTATATAAAGATGTAAATATATTTTTAGTAGTTTTATTAAGTTGTAATGACTGAAGTTGAACTTGTGCTGATTGAATGTGACTGCGCGATTTTCAAATCTGTTTCAATAAATTTGAAGTTGACTGGAATGCTTTTTGGTGCTAAATGCACAAAAAAAAACAACTTATTATATACCGTATGCTATAATAGACGCTCAAATCATGTTTTTTTTTCAAATATGTTTATTATTTGGATATGCGTAAGAATTATACATTTATACGTGGTAATGTTAGCAACAGAAATCACAACAGACGTAGGTAAAAAGAGGTGACGATCGCGATGCTGGATGGATAAATGATTAAAAACCAGACAAAAAAAATGAGAGATGACTAACAAAACGATTAAAAAAAATGTAATGCTATCCCAACATACCACATAACGTATTATTGTTAATCTTAATAAACAGTCGGTATTGGCACGAGGTGTGAGACAATGTGCCTCCTGCCTTACTAGGTCGCTGTAGGACGGTGACACACAGAGTTATTTCTGTCCCTGCGTTACAAATGCGATCGCATAATATTTTATTTTCAGTGCGTACTAGCGTTTATTCGTAGATGACTCCACGCAGTGACTACGCGCCCGTCAAATATTTAGAACAATCTGTTTGGGAGACAGTAATGGTATATGGGTGTACGGCCCACTTTTCCATGTTGTTTTCCATGTTGTTTCGTCGTGTTTGCTTGTCTGTTTGTTTCTTGAGATTACTCTCTGTGGAATTTTGGACAAAAACAATATTTTCTGATAAAAAAATGATGTAAATATTTTTTCTTTTGCTGCTTCTCTCCTACAGATGTACTTGCAAATGTCTCTACATTTTTCTTTAATCGCTTTCTTTCCAGAAAACACTTTTAGTTTTGTTAAAGAAACTATAAACCTCACGCTTTCACTACCAAGTAGGTTCTATACCAACTAATCTATAGTCACAACAAATAAGGTACCTTTGGAGTATTTGTTCCTCACATCACTGCCTAATAATGTAAGCTATTAATACTTGATTCGTACCAGTCTGTAGTGAATAGTTCTCGTGTTTACAAGAAGTTCAAAGTCAGACGAGTTTGCAATAAGGCTTTAAACTTGGTGCATTGTTAACTGCTGTGTAAAGTGAACATGCTCTAATAAAGTTCTTGTTCAACGCCCGTTTGCTCGTAATTCAATTGTGGACCGTATGTCTTATGTATTACTGGGAATAGTGTAAAGAGGTTTGTGATGTTTAAAGGTAGGTATCTAATAGCACAGGGAAAACAATGCGACTTACGATGATTGAAAAATTAAATATTTTTATGATGAAGGAACTTTTTTATCTTCTACTCCTTTCACAAGTCTGCTGGAAGAGATTTCTTAAAGAAATAAGCAGTACTTTTATACATGTATTTTCATATTCTATATTTCTGCGAATTTTCTGTGTACATAAAAAGTTAAATAAAATAAATAATTTAATCTAAACTACAACATGCATTGCTAATATTTAGTACTAGCTGTTGCCCGCGACTTCGTCCGCGTGGTTAGAAGATATAAGTTATAATTTATACCTGCCTTCTATCTATCTGGTAGGATTCAGTCAGCGTTTGCAATGTAAGCGCAAAAAATGTGTTTTTTTACGACCTCACATTAGAAACCTCAAAAATTGTAGCCTATGTGTTATTCTGATGTATTAGCTATATTGTGGTAAAGTTTCATTCAAATCCATACAGTAGTTTTTACGTGAAAGAGTAACAAACATCCATACATCCATACTTACAAACTTTTGCCTTTATAATAGTAGTAGGATGCTAATACAGTACATCTATACGACAAAAGTTTTTACATCAGAAACGAACACTCCAACAGACTCTCTAACACCGTAATTTCAACAATACATTTTTACACACGGATGCTCAAATTAGTATCTTACACTATCACGACACTATTTTTTCCTCATGGACCATATATTTTAAAAATAATGTAATTTTCAATGCCGTTGTCTCCGCGGTTGCCGCCGTGCTTCCATTTGTTCTATCTAAATGACGTCCCGTTTTACACGACATTTCCTTGAAAATTATGTTTAGACATTTGGCGACTTCGTACTACGTACCTACGGAACGAGTTTAAAAAACATTGTTTCATAGATTTACGAGCTCATCTAAATATTTCGTAGGGACATCTTTATGTGCCTTTCCAATGGAAATTTTTGACTTTATAATAAGAATGGTTTTTTAAATCGCGTTTTACGAATCTAATAGTGACTGCGTAGAAATGCGTAGATATAATTATTGTACTATTGCTATATCAGTCTATGTACTTTTCATTGAATGGTTAGCTTTATTTTCTCTGACAATTTTAAAAGTGATCTGTACCTACACGTGTCGTCTTAGTTGAAGAACTCTTTTTCAAGGTTGTTCACCCTCTTTAGCTTTCTAGATAACACACGGATGTATGATTAATGTGTTATATGAACTATAAGCTGTTGCTTGCGACTTCGCCCGCCTGCATGTCGGCTATAGCGGTAAAAGCATATAAATCCAAGGTTTGAGCTAATACCCAATTTCAACAAAATCCTGCAGTTTGGCAATTCAATAACATACACACACATACAAAGACCATCACATACTTTTTCTTTTATTAAATAATAGTGATATACAGGGTCACTACCTAAACGTCTGTTATAAATACGAAGCTTAAATATCAACAACAAACCTAATTAAAGTTCGTATCCATTATTTACAGGTAATTTATCACGCTGGAGCGCCGGCGGGGATTTTTTCCACACCAACGGCCCCGAGGTTTGAAAACTAAAAAATAAGTACTAAGTACACTAACTCGGCTTACGTAGGCGAACGATTCCGAAACAAATAAAAGCTAGTAGCGAAGTTAGTAGTAATTTTAAGTCAGTGAACGAAATGGAACTATTGGGGTGTAGGAATTGCGAATCGAATTGTGCTCGGTGGAGTAGAGAGACAAGGATGTGCCTGTTTAAATTAATTTCGATGCGAAGCTCGCTCGGTTTATCGTAAGGAAACGATGCCTAATGTGGGTCGTTCTATGAATGCTCGAAATACATGTAATCGTTAAGGATAAGGGAATCAAACGAACTTGTTTTCAAACAAAGACTTTTTCATACTCACGTACGGTGGTGGAATTTTAACTTGAATGACAAAAGGTGATTCTTGTAATCACACTAGCTGCTGACCTCTGAGTGTTTACAATAGTTACAAAAAATAAACTCCTTTAATCTACCTCCAAACCAATTTTCATAGTAATCGGTCAAGGTGCTTAGGCTTTGTCGAGTAACCAACATACGCACACTTTTCCAATTTAATTTAAGAGTGAAATGTGATTGTATTCAAGTTTTTGTTTCGATAACACTAATCAAATTGATATCGAATCAATCGAAAATTCGAACTTTCAAGTCTAAATCACGTGACGTGCAGATTTGAAATGCCATTTCATTCTTTAGAAGGATTTCTATCATCGTTGACGCTGTTAATATGTCACTCGTCTGTATTAGTGTTGACACACAGGCTCGCCTTTTCTTAGTTGCTGGTCTAATCGTGAACCAGTAACATATATACCAACCTTTATAAAAACGTCACACTGCTGGGCACAGAACTCGTCCTGACTAGGGAAAGGTTGAGCATTGATCACCACGCTCGCTCACTGCGGTTTTGCGATTTCAGGTTACAATATTTGAAATCCAGGTTTTCTCACTATGTTTTGCTATAGCGTTAGTCTGTGGTGTCTTAGAAAATTAAAAAAAGTAAATATGGCTCTGAAAAAGTCACATTCGTACTTTGCCTGATTTGGGATAGAAACTGCAGCTCTCGCATCAAAATTCATGCATAGAACTAGAAGACTATCACGATACTAACCAGTATTAGAATTTTTAAAACGAATCTTCTTTAACAAAGAGAAATAAAACATTAGAATAGAATCATTTATTTGCCATAAACCTAAACATACATACACACGCAGGTGCATGCATGTAGGATGACAGCACAATTAGATAGGAGCATAAAAACATGTTTGCCACTTGCCATGGCATGCAAATATTTCATATAAAAAAAGAATTATAGTAATTATGAGTCTACAAAATTGAAAGTAACATAAATATTAAAAAGAAAAATTAAACATTTACTTAAAATCAAATATTTTTTTCATCGTTTATCATATCGTTCATATATATCATTCCCTCTTTTAACAGTATAAACTGTTTAATATATAAATGTATTTCGGGGGCACAGATTTGATCTGACATTTAAACATCTAGCAATGAAATAGAGTAGATATGTACTTGACAGCACCCTGTTTACTCTTTAAGATAATTTTGAAGTATCTTCACGGAATTCCGAGAAATCGTATTTATATACGTTATGATCTTGTGTAATTAAAATTGATTCTCTCTTCATTTATTTACGTTTCTGAAAAGTAAATTCCCGTTTATTGTGTATTCTATTTATGAGTTGAGATTAATTTAAAATTTTCATTTTATGTTTTTGTTTCTTTTAAGTACTCTTTTAGACTTGCTTTCACACCTTCGATCCATTTCCAGGGAAGTATTCTTAAACTTACATAACTGATGTATTTTGTGTTACATAATGTGTCTTATGTAATTGTTTCTTTAAACAACCTTCGCTAATAACTGGTGGCAACGCAACCTTAAATCATCCAGGATGATTGGTTGACGCAAAATTACTTGTATAATATATAATTCACTTTATTTAATACAGTATTTATTCGTAAATTGATATCGACTATAAATAAATCTGTGTCAACTCGTCTAGAATATCAGTTAAAGAATGAGGTTGCCATCAATCAGGTGGTACTTGTACAAATAAAAATGAGTGAAGTGAGCGGCTCAGCCCTTTGTAATGTAACACACGGCTTTACGCCTGCCCGACAGTCCACTGCGCCGTGTAGTGTTCTGAATCGAAACTATTTGGTGTCACCTCTTTTTAACTGATACCTTTTTCGATGAGTAAATAAACTCAGAATAAATACCAGTCTGGTTTGGTTTGATTTCTTAATCGTTTACAACTTAACAAAGTTGAAAAAACGAACGTGAACAAAGAATAGGAAAGAGAAAATGGGGGAAAGTGGAATTTCGTCTCCTGAAATAGGTTCAAACTGAAAAACAAAATACTTATTTTAACATTTATTATAAAATTGCCATTTTTTACTGCAATAAGTAACCTGAATATACCTAAACCCAAAAAATTCAATTAGGTACATTTATATCAGTGTACTCACACATACCTACTGAGAAATTGTCATTTACCAAATCTTTAAATAGAAAGGAATATTATGACAATTCATTAACAACGCCAGAAATAACAGACAGTACAAGAATAATCCACCATTAACGATTCCAGTGCGCACCTGAAACTGTATATCTTCTGTAATTAATCACCTCTCGCCCATTACGACAACAAAGCAAATATTTTTCTTTGATTTCAACAGAAACATGGAATAATCACCGTCCGTTCGATTAAAGTCGTGTCCTCTCTGAAATTGTTTAGGAAATTACCTACTAATGGACATCCATCTTCCCCCAGGCACTTTATAAAACAACTTTTACTAAGAAAAAGTGTGTAATTTGTTATGAGGACGCAAATTAACGCGGAATTTCAAATGTTCAATGAGAAATTATAAATATTATTTTTAAACTCCATAATGGTTCCAGCACTTTAAATAAATAATTTGCTTTTTACTGTGCTTTTTAATTTCAAATTCTTTGGTTTAAAAAAAAGAACGAAGCTCTAGCTATCCGTATAAAGTTAAACATTCAAAGCAAGGGTGCCAACGTAAAAAAACTTTTGCAACCGCGGGAAAATTCCAAATTCAAACCGGTTCATTCCTTTTTTTGCGCGCAAAGCTCAACATTTTTAAACTCTATTTACTGCGTTAATTTTGCGCATAGTACTTAATGAACACTCTTTGGTGGTTCATTTGCATTCTAACTATCTCTGTGCTTTATCTAGCCGTAGGTATTTATTTTCGAATTAGAATTTTGAATAGTGTTCGTGTTTTGAATGTTTAGACACTTGGGGTATAATGATAACAAGCTTACAAGGGTCTTACCTATTATAACTTTATCTTTGCATTTAGTTTTAGATTCTGTAACCGATTCTGTAAAACTGTAACCGTAATCCTCAATATACTATATTTGTTTCTTCCTTTGATTATATTATGTATAATGTTATTTGTTGTCGTATCAACATAATTTTAAGCTCTGGTTATAAGAGTAGATTATTTACACCTGGCTAAAGAAAAGTCTTTGTCAAATCGATTTATTACTTGTCTTTAGTTTTGAATTAATGTAAAAATAATTATGGTAAAAATAACGTAAAAGATTCCGTCAACCCATGAAAGTAAATATTTAAATACAAATTTCCGCCGGTTTGCCGAAATGAAAACCAGCGAAAATGTAAGATTTTATTGTATTCAATTTTTAAAGCCTATGTTTTAGGTTAATCTGTGCCCTCGCTACGTGACCGCTCCACAGAGGCTGGTGTTACAAAAACGTCACAAGTTACAGCCACAATCCAAAGAACAATGTAGAAAAGGCCAGTATTACAACCAAATAGCAGACAAAGAAAATTACTAAATGTATTACAATATAATAATTGTGTTCTTATTTTTGTTCGTTTCTATATTCAAAAAAAGGTATTTTCTTTTTTTTATATGAAATCTGTCTTCTCTTTGCCTGTATCTGTCTATCTTTTGCTATGTTCTGAGGTTAAAGCATAACCTTTTTACGTAGGTTGCGTAGGTAGACGGCCTCTAGGCTACAATCTTGTGTTTATCTAATTTTCCTAGTACATACAAGTATGTATGGGTACCTAGTCGAGAGTTTATAAAGGAACAACTTATATTTAAAAAAGGAGTTCCATAATTACTTATTTTTTTCATCGGATTATCCAATGTACATATCAGTCTCAGCTTATCATGAAAAGCATCTTGGTTTTTTAAAGTGATACAAAACATTTCAATTTATCTTTATGCTTGAAAGTTTCTTCGTAACGTAACTTCACTGTTTTTGCAAATCTTAAATAACACTCCAAAATATAGTTATTTCCAATTTGTATGCCATTAATAATACTCCTTTACTGTTAAATAATAACAATTATGGAACTCAATTTTGTGCGTTATATGTATGTATGAATTTGTATCTACCCTATATTCGGTTCAGAACGCGCTGCGTCGCTTGAATGTTGCCATAAATTACTATTTATAATCTGTGCTTTACTGCTATAAACAAACATGGCGTCCACATGTTTTAATACAGCATTTTTTTACGTTTTGTTTTGTAATTAAAATAACTCAAAATATTTTCTTATAGTTTAAGTTTTAATTACAACGACACTTATGTTAAAGGAATTCATTTCAAAAACCACAACCTTACAATAAATTAAAAACTACATTGACAGTCCCTCAAAGACAGCTGAGACAGTAATAAAAAACTACATGTCACTGGCAACTAACAAGGTCTAAACAAAAAAATAAAACTGTATATTTAGATTACGTTGTAGTAATCGCTAATAAATTTATACAACTAGAGCAACATCTTTCGACAATAGACTATCATAATAACAAAGTAAGTGCGTCATATTTCATGCTCGGCCACGATTTACGACAAACGGTGAAGAAAAATCGTATAAATATATTGAACATGTGACCGTTACTACAGCTGTGTCTAAAGATGGTTTCCGTGCAATGTTTGTATAAAATATTCAAATAAACAGACCTGGGGCTTGCGCAGCAGCTACGGGTTAACTCCACCAGCTTTTATGGAAGTTATAATATTTAAAGGTTATTATGCTCGTTGGCAGCGAGTGGGTTAAATCGGTCACTGGCTTTGGATAACAATCGTTTAGGTTTTATGTTAGTATTGGGCTATTAGTTTCGTATGAAGTAAAAAACCTACAACAAAATTTTTCAAGTAGCCATTTTTCTCTTCTCCCTAAATTGCATAATTTATATTTCATTATTAAACCTTTTCATGAATTTCAATTGTTTTGTTTTAAATAAAGAATCTACATTAAATATTTCGGATAGCAAGCCAGCAACTTGAAGCAGGAATCATGATTCCAAGTTGAAATAATAACAGTAACAGTTTCAACGAACGCAGCTAATAATGCTCTTGGCTCGTTTTCAAACAAAAAGCAATTACTAGGCATTATGTGAATTATAGTTCGACTACATTTCCTATTAAATTAAAGTGAATGAACGAGTATTCGGACTCTTTTCTTAATATACTATTTTTATTGTTGTCGTTATCAAAAATTACTGGCTGCGTATAACTAAGCACGTTTTTCAGACACGTGTATATTAGTATTTGTTTAAGGCATTGATGTTAAGTATTTCTCTTAGTTGATTGATTCATTTTAGAAAAAATAATATTTGATAAAAGTATATTATCTTTATTTTTGTATTTTTCATTATTAATTGTAAATACGTGACGCATGATAGTGTTTCTATAACAGTATGTGGCAATACTTTTGTTTATAACACAAAGTTTACACGAAATCGTACTTTATTCAGATTCCATCGAAAATTCATAATTAATAATCCGGTAGTCAGTTTGTTAACACGATTTATGTGTGCGACAATGTAAACATGAGCCGAACAGAGGCCGTTATGACAGAGGCCATCAAACTTTAATGTTCCGTCCATCAATAAAGTTATTTCAAGTGTCCGCGGAGTGCAAGACCTTTACGAGCCCGCACTAAACGTGTTGGATAAACAATGTTATTCTTGCCGTCAGTAGCATCACTGGGTTAATCGATACATTCAACCGCCTTAAACGCCACTTTGAAGTTTTTATTAGTCGTTGCGATTGTGTGAATACTGGCCGTTTTTAGATTACCTAGCTCTACTCTTGCCTCATTGGAGTGCAAGAATAGACAGTTATGGGCTTTCCGATTTCAAACACCTATTTTGTAAATTATATTTTCATATTTTCTTGTTACTTATGATGACTTAATTGACAAATGACAATATAATATTATAAGGGCCTAAGTTCTTGTGTAGTTTTTTCTGTAGGCTACATTGAGCTTACAAATTTCGTAATCTCTTGACGCTCAAACGGCTGGAACCACTACATTAAATCAAAGCCTACCTTGCAGCTATAACATACGCAGTGGGCAAATACTAGTTTCAATATAAAATGTGTATTTAGTCGTAATATGTACATTGCAATGTAAACATCCTGGTTACCGAATATTATTCAAAACATGTCAAGTTCCGCAACATTCGGAATTAATAAACTTTTTGTTTGAATATGATATTTAATTAAAGTCTGCGATTGATATTTGAAAAAAATATTTTGTTTTCATTTTAGTTTCAATTGAGCGATATTAATAATCATGATCGGTAGTGGAAATATTGTTTGTTAGTATAGAAAAAAAACATTTTAACAATACCAAGCATTGTTAAATTTAAATTAGCAATAAATATATGTACGTGTGACAGCCTAGTGGTTGAGGTCACCACGCTAAACCTACAGAGCGCGACGTGTTTTGTTTCGATCCTCGCGTTGGATCATTTTGTGTGATCCATGAATGCTTGTCCTGAGCCTGGGCGTCTTAGTGCATATGACTTGAATGTTTGTAAAACACCCCGCGACACAATCAATAAAAGTTAATAATGGGTCGGTTTTTTAAGTTTAATATGCCTTGATAATATAGTGCTGCCGTCAAAATAATAAAAAAAATGCTATTGATCCTCATTATAACCAAAATGGCCGATCTATATCGGTACATTATTTAGTCTGTCCGTAATGCATTTCTTCACAATTGAAAAGATAAGTGGGAAATTAAAAGCGTCTATGTTTACACAAAGCGAATTCTCAAATGAAACTATTGCGGCTTGCTATTTCTGTTATAAGCACTTATGTATTTATTTTGTGATGTTTTACTTTACTTTTCTTATAGAAGCTTTGTTTTCATAGAGGCAATCTTATGGTACGTTATTCTTTTTTGAAATTTACAATCATGTACATGAGTTTATACCGCCAGCAGCCTTCTGACCTAAACCAGTAAATCTGGAAAAAAATACAGGTTTTTAAATGTTTTCATGCTTTTTAGGGACAAACTTAAATGATAACTGATATCGAACGTTATAACCTTTATCTAGGTTTGTTTATAAAAGAGTCATATAAAAATAAATTCCTTTTAAAATTCAAACATATTTTTATTGTTCAGCTTATCTTCAGAAATCTAAAATACATCTTCTAAAATACTCGTTTATCAATTTCTCGATATTTTAGATATCTCTAGGGATTCTCGAAACATTGATTTCAATTTAGCTTAACATTCAAACCGTGGTCTGCTTACAAATCTGATATCTGTTCCAATCAATACTATTCAACAATGGCTGCCAGATAATCTTAGAACATGGTTGCTTCTCATTTGTTTGTAGAAATTACAAATATTTGTTTGTTTGCGTTGCCATGGTAACGATGGAGATTCCAAAAATAATGGTTGGTGGTAACGAGGAGTCAGTAATCATAAAATACATATATGATGGAAATTCAAAAATATAATTACAGTAATTACTATGACTATTTAAATTATATTATCCGGCGTTTCCAGTTTCAAAAACATTTTTTGTATCAAATGAAGCTAAAAGCAAAAATCTTTATTTTTTCACTTGATCTTTTTTTGTAGAGTATAGAGAGTCGTGAGTAGAAGAATACTTACCTCACATTGATCGCTTATTACATAAAGTTATTACATTACAGCGTATTCTCACGTTATCTTACATTCACGACCTAAATATTCCAAAAACCTATACTTCAACATCGGTCACTCTATCCGTTGTAAACGTTGGATCTATAATTTGACATAATATTACACGGCTAGCGTCGTCGTGAGTTACTGCTCAACAGATGTTCAGAACGCATTCCGACTCCGAACAAGAATAGTCTCGTAACACACCGTGATTTTTTCTGTGTTTATTCGTATTTTGTATACCAACATAATTTCGTTACAGATTCCTTAGTAATATGACGGTTTTTTATATTATCGTAATGTATTTTTGTGTGATAAAGTGTGGGAGAGGAAAGCGCCGTTTCCTGAGCTTTATAAATTATGTTTTTTACGCGAGAATATAATTTTGTTTTTCTATTCTCGTAAGGTTAACTAAGAATAAAAGACGCGTCAATGTGCACGCTTTAATTTGTGAAGACTGTGTGAATTTCTACAGAACTATTCACCTTTCTGACATTAGTCGCTCGTATTTGTATTTGCAACCTTTTGCCCTCAATTCCGCATTCTATTGGAACTTTCTTTTAGGGGACATCGGTTAACATATAGTCGCTACGCCGTCCTAGTTCCTCTCACAATTCAGTTACAGCTTCCGCCAGTACTTTTGCTTTAACCCCGTTCAGATCCCAACGTGACCTTACTTTATCGGATCTCCGTATTTGGTTCACGTTAATTAGTTTAATGCCAACCAGAGTTAATGTTAAGCTTTTAAAACTTTTTAGCTGAAAGGAGGTTATACGAGTTTTTATTTTAACTGTAAGTCTGTTGAAATTAAAGCACGTAAAACCTTTTTTGTATGTTAATCAGAAAAATGACATTTAAAAAACAGGTTGACATAATTTTCTGTTCCATTTGTAAATTCGAATTCTATTTCCAATATTTGAAAAGACAATAGAATGGCGCTTCTTTAATACAAGGAGGTTACATTATTAACTGCACATCCTATAGATAAGTTGCGAGTATGTGAGTAAGCTTGTGTTGTTCACACGTATTACACAATGCGAATGCACGTGCATTCACTTACAAAAATAGCCAAAATATAAATAAGATGGTTTTATTTTAAAACGTCCTCTAAATTCTTCCTCGTTTTAGCGAATACTACATCTTTCCTAATGAGTATAATAATATAGTGTGTTCAGATGGCTATTAGTCCACATGACAACAATATTTTAACGTACTTCTTGGCACTAAGCCCAATGTTTGACGGAAGGAAAGGAGTTAAATCGTCGCATTTAATTGGAACAATAAGTTTGAGAGCGGGTTTATTGAATACGATGCTTTGTTTTAGCTGAAATTTACGTACAATTATTTTGAACGCACACATGTTGTGTAGTCATTAGTGTGACGTCATATAGTTATATTGGTTATAGAAAATTTCAGCAAAATCTTTGATACCTGTCTACCCTACTCAGACGATTTCTACATGTGGTATAGTAGACGTGTATATCTAATATGTTGTTGATTTAGATATTGCGTATTTAAGTTATATGGGCACCAAAGAGGAAACTATCATAGTTCACACAACCTTTTTAATTACAACGGAATTAATGGAAATGATAAGAAAATATTTTTAAATTAAAAAATCTTGGGAATAATAAAGGAATATGTGTGTCAAACTTAAACCTAGAAACTAGCAACATGAAAATCTAAAACATTAATCCTTTTAAAAATCTGTCAAGAGTGACAAGAAATCATTCTAGATTTTTCCCGTTCATTTAGACATTTTTAAAGTGTAGTATTTTTTTAGTTCTAACTTAAATGTGTTAAAGCAATAAGGTTATTCCATTTTACATTTAGTCAGAATTCTTAATAAACCGAACTTAACAACAAAAATCATGAGAAAAAAAAATGTAGGTACCAATAGACTAATCATTTTCTTTTTTAAGTTAAGTACTATTTTCAAATAAAAAATCACTACCAACCAGACACCTAAAACCAACCCATCATACTTACAAATGTACATACGGTATATAAATAATTCCTTGTACATGTTCCGACATAAGGGTACCATAAATAATTCTGCGGTGAAGAACGTCCGTAGCACTCACCCAGACATCTCTGAACCCTTTATCCAATCACAAAAACATGGCTGCCGGCTAAAATCAACTAGAGAAACCCTTACTGTGTATCGGGGATGTTTCTACCTACAAACCGCCTACCACAACATCTTATACTAAGGCAGACGTAAACGTAGAAGTGAGACGCCAGTCTTCGAGGTATAAGTCTGTCTCGCTTTCTCAATTACATCGGGCTAGCTTTGACAGATGATGGAAGAGGCCGCCTGGTCTCTAAACTTGATCAATTTTATATCTTGTCTTGAATGTCAACGGAAGTGATTGAATGACGTAAATATTAACAATCAATCACAAAACTGGACATGCTTAGGTTTTCTATTAAATTTTATAATTTCTAGTGTGTTCTCTCTGTCTGCTTGAACCTTGCAAGTTAGGGTGTCGATGTGTGCAAGCAGGACGCCGCTATTCGCAGTGTTGTACCTCTCGTTTTCACAATGGCTTTAGTTATTTAAGATTTCATAATACAGGAGTTTGTAAGTACTTGTGTTTAAGTACCCACTCGCTGTTTATTGAATTGTAAACAATTTAATTGCAAATTGTTTGAAACTTTAGGCAAGTTCAGCCTACCTTCGATATTTCGTGTTCAATGTGATTGATCGGTGTACGTGGTTTCATTCAAATCGATTTCCATTGTTATGGTTTTGTAGAGCATTATGAAAGGTAAATTAAAGAAGCAATACAGCTTTCCTCGATGAATTCACAAACTTTTTAATTTATAAACCGTATATAGCTTTCGAAATCAGCGCGTTTTATTATGATGATGTTTAAAAAAAAGATGACGAATTCAAATCATTTAAAATTAATGTGTATTGATTCTCCAAACAATACGAATTTGAATGATAAACATCCTTAAATGTCATTATCTGGATTAAGTTGCAACCCGTTTCGACCATTTGCACAGCATGCTTGTGCTTTCAACCAGAGCCAGTGCTGTCGGTACTCATTTGGTTTAGCCGACGGGTATAATAGCCAGCAGGTATAACGAGCTTATGAGCCTGTTGACTAAAGGGCACTAAGGCACGTCCGACCGGCGCTGCGCTTCCGCGTCACTGACGCTTCCACGTCACATAATTTCTATCTAATTACACATTGTCAAGTGTCATTTGCGCTGTTAAAGGTAGTGTTAGGGGACTGATTTGTTTAGTTCTAAGGGATTAACTAATCTGAATGAGTACGATACGGTATAAAAAGCTGATAAGTTTTTTAACTACACGCTAAGTTATAAAGTAGAAGTAGAATCCAAATTGTTTTGATTTTTTTTTTGTACATCCATACTACTGGTAATCTAGTATTTAAATTCAAAGGCGTACATAGATTATATTGTAATAACACATTTCCTAGTTCTGTCATCTAACCTTTTATAAGTAACTGTTTTGGGCCTACTAGAAATAAAAAAAAATGGTTTCGAGTATATATTCTCTGACATTATGCTCGATCTCAACCGAAACAAAGTCAACAGTTAAAAAATAATGAATTCGTGAAACATTGTATTATATAAATACAGATGAAATATATTTCATTTGAAAAACGAATATTCCGAGTTTTCTTTGATGTTTTGGACTGGCCTTTTACTTAAATGTTTACTTAGTCATGTGAGCAACGAAACGAGTATATATGTAAATGTTATGAATTCGTAGAATAGTGACTGAGTAATTGTAGAAAAAATAATGATAGAAGTGATAATGAGTGGTAAAACAGAAATAAAAATTGTTGTAAGGTCGTCCACCTCGGCGATGCGATATAAACATTATTGGCTCATGTGAGACGTCTAGATTTATCTATTCGAGCTTCGTAACTCTGTGGCAATGATTTATAATGTGTACTGCCAGCAACAAGAGTCTTTTTGAACAATTAGGTTTTTGGAAAAATAAAGTAGCTTAATAATAGGCATTCTAGCTAAGAATGCTGTTCCTTCGTATAGTTTTTTACTCCCACACTAAGGAAAATAATTTTTGTGTTGTGGGAGTTTTCACAAACATTCAAATCACATAAAAAAATCACACAAATGCTTGTCCGCTCGCGGGGAACGAACCCGCCACACGTCGCGCACAGTGGGTTTGACGTATTGTCCTTAACCACTTTGTAAATTTGTTTTTTCTAAGTTATTTGTTGCTCTCTGTACTATAATAGTGATTGTTTTCGAGTCGCCGAGTTTGATGCACGCATCGGTTACGACAGCAAAGCGACATTGTCATGTTTTTGTTTCGAATTTTGTGCAAGTTTCTCGGTCAGGGATTCTCTACAAATAAACTGTCGCGTAGTATTAAATTCTTACACAAACGATGTTTTAACCTTCTTTCAATAACTGAATTACCATTGGTTATACAAAAAAAAAAACGTAATACAATTGAATTCTACATCTGCAATGTTTTTTTTAAAGCGACTCCCGCGCTTTTTTTTTAATTCTTTTGTCACGGGGGTTTCACAAACATCCAAGCTACATGCACAAAGACACCCAGATAATTAATGTTGTATTTCCTAGTCATAATTCTATGATTACTGTATCGTAGATTGATAGATATTGATAGTAATAGATTAAATTTCCAGGATTCATTTTATCTTCTTCAAAGTTGCATGTATTTCTTGTATAAAATCCTCCTGTGTATTAGTATAGCCTTATCCGGTCCATTCGTTTGTGAGATCAAGTCTTGTCTTCCTGAATGTTTATTCTGTGTGTTTTGTTTCTTTGTTTTGTATTCACATTATTTAGCAGAGAATAGAGAATTGTAAGATGGTGGACTAATCAACTGATATAGTTTTAAAACAGCCGAGAGCTGTTTGGTTAAGTTGTTTGTTGGTTGCAAACTGTTTAATTTATACCGGATTGTACTTAATAAAAACCGACACTAAAAAATCTCCACGAAATCAGTTTACCCGTTTAGGAGCTTCGGTGCCACAGATAGACACATCGTAGGTAAACTTAACTTATAACACCCCCAAAATGGCTGGGCTGATTTTTGCAGAATATGTCTCAGAAACCCCTATTAAATTAAAAGTGCCGCATCCAAATCGGTTTACCCGTTACAGTGATATGATGTAAACGCGAAGCAGTCCAATCTTTACCACCTTGCTCATTAAATATATTGATTAATTGAATTTTACAATCACCGTTAATTCCAATAATGCATCAATCATCTTTAAATTAACGCGACTAGTACTAATACAGTTAATATATTTATCTGTTTATTTTAATACTCATAAACTACATTACTATATTAATCCAATATTCAAAACTATAATAAAACAAGTATTAATGTGTAAAGATATAAAATTTCCGTTCGGAAGGTATGCGTTGCCTTGCCCACATTGGTGGGTTGCCAACATTCGGATGTATGGCATTGTTCAACGTATTGTTTATAGACTTCATAGAACAATGTCATTTATGTCTCGTTTACATGTCAATCGTAGATAATATTCAGATATTAGGCTGGGTGTACACGGGCTGTTTAAAGTATTTTCAACCTGGTTTGTTCGAGAAATTATTAGGATTTTTTTTACGTTTATAACTTTTCATAATGAATCTCCTTGGTCGTATTAGAAAGTATTCGGATTCGATAGTATAACTTAAAATAAAAGCAATATTTCACACAGTTTTTTTTTAAGTTTTGTCTCATCTTATACCAGTTAAACCTTAATAATATCCTAGCTTACGTTTATCCCTCAAAAATAAACCCCTATCCCATACATACATGTATTCGATACTACACCTAATTCGTCCTAAGAACCCTTAGTAATTTCTCCCTCAGTGTGCACAGAGTAGTCTTACCAAGAGTCTGGCACTAAAGAGCTAAGCTTAAAATCAGTTTATCGCAGATGCTTTCGAAGTAAAGGTGTATTCCGCCAATCCAGACGTAATCTCTTAATAGCCTCAAACGGAAGCAGGTCTATTCAACCGGGAGTGGGCAAACACCGACAATTCACCTGTACCCCGTAAATAAACTATTTTAGTAAAGTTACGGTAACATCAGAACCGTCTAAAGCTTCTGGTAATGAAAACCAGAACTTTTGCTGGGGATTAATTCGTTCGCCAGCATCCCGCAATACAGGTGATTTTCCACGATCTACGAGCACTGGTAGTTACAAACTTTCCCTTAAATAAACGCTCGTACCCTAACATTAAAATGCTTTTGACTCCGGCTTAAAATTAATAGTCCATTCATAAACGCGGCCCAATTATATTATGTTTTAATTACAAGCCTAACTTAATTTTGTAACAAAAGAGTTTCCTTATTTTTTTAAATTAAATTATGGCCGGAAACTCGGTGTTACTTTTACGGGGCGTCACGAATAACGTGAAATCAAGGTTGCCATGGCAACCCTGACCTCGATTCTTTACAGCGCTCTTTTGTTTTTATTTCAACAACTTTTGAGGATTTTTTAACATTATGTTAACTTTATTTCAGCCCACTTTTATTTAGAAATTTCTAGTTATCATTAATATTTATTTAACATTTGTATTGAATAATAACTAACATTTTTCAATCTCCAATTTGGTATAAAATATAACAAACATAGTTTTAGTTTGTCTGTGGTATCTAATAGTGATAGACATAATTAGTACAACGTTTTGTATTTCTTGCGCAACGCATGTTGTAATAATATATCTAGATAGGTACATATTTATACAGACTAAATTCGGAGTAAAACTTTGATACGTAACAAAACATACTCACCGTATTTTCAGTAGATAACATTTCGGGAATATTACCTCGCAACTCATAAAACATGACATTTTTCTAGAAACACAAGTATTACATTATTCGAAACAGTCGTAACACCGTGTTAATAGTACGACGAATTTGAAAAGCATGTAAATGATGCATATGTTGCACACACGTGATGAGCGGAAATGTTGTCTGAAAATATAAAGTAACATACACGTGTGCAGTTTGTTAGAACATGAGAATAAGTGGTGCATAATTGTGTGTGATAATAAGTAATTTTCAATTCACAAGATTTTACAAGATTACACTTACTAAACATATCTATATATACTAATATATAAAGCTGAAAAGTTTACTAATATATAAAGCTGAAGAGTTTCTTTGTTTGAACGCGCTAATCTCATTAGCTACTGGGTCAAATTGAAAAATTCTGTTTGAGTTGAATATACCATTCATCGAGGAAGGTTTTAGGATATATACCATCACGCTGCGACTAATAGGAGCGAAGATACAATGAAAAATGTGGAAAAAACAGGGCAGATATAAATCATAACTCATATCTTCTAACCACGCGGACGGATTCGCGGGCAACAGCTATAATTTAATATACGACAAGTCTTTATTTTGTCCAAAGAAGTACTAAAAGCTTACGATTATGCCAGCTCCCCATATCTTAAAAAATATATATCTATCCATATGTTAATCATACAAAAACATACTAGCCAAATTACAGTACCAATAAAACCACATCAACCAAAAAGAAAAAGAACAAAAATTCAATGACATAAACCAACGAAAAACAAAACGTAATAAAGAGTATCACCGATAGTCCGATACCAGTCATTACGAACCGAACTGGAATCGGCTAACCGTCACTATAATAGTTACAGAGCCTTATCAAATTCAGCTGTAATTATCGGCTTCCGTCAACCTTGCTAACTGCAACCTGAATAGCCATGTAGGTAATTGCTTACGTCGGCCCACGCTTGGCGGAATATGTTTGTCTATCAATGGTACAGTTGCCTTCGTTGGTATTGAATAAATGGTACTGAGAATTTCAAATATTAAGAGCGTTGGATAGTGGATTATTTTATAGTATACTATTATTTAGACCGATGAGAAATACAATTGTATGAGTTGATACCGATAAATAAATAAAAAGCTGTAAAGTATTGCTAAATTTAAATCAAGACTACAATTTAATTACAATTTAATTTAATGATGCTTCCATCACACTATTAAAATCGTTTTTGGGTTTATAAAGATTAAAGCCTAAAAACAATGATATCATTGGCCTACCCTTTTCCCAACTATGTTGGGGTCGGCTACCAGTCTAACCGGTTTCAGCTAAGTACCAGTGTTTTACAGGGAGTGACTGCCTATCTGACCTCCTTAACCCAGTTATCTGGGCAACACGATACTCCTTGATTAGACTGGCTGTCAGACATTTTCAAGATTCTGACTACCTGTTACGACTGTCAAAGATGTAGGAATAAC
This sequence comes from Trichoplusia ni, assembly GCF_003590095.1. Classification (NCBI taxonomy): domain Eukaryota; kingdom Metazoa; phylum Arthropoda; class Insecta; order Lepidoptera; family Noctuidae; genus Trichoplusia; species Trichoplusia ni. The sequence continues at coordinate 624,983 of NC_039500.1, forward strand.
AGCCGGGACCCACAATTTAACGTGCCTTCCGAAACACGGAGGAACTCACTATGAAAAAGATGTTCACCCATCTACGGACCAACCACGTCAAGCATAGCTTAACCTGTGATCGAATCAATTATCCGGTTATAGCTTAGCTACGAGCTTCTCAAAAACAATGATAATTAAACAGTAATTTTATTTCGATCACTTGTGTA